>NC_068355.1:208714580-208737080 GCF_020536995.1 Dreissena polymorpha
TGCTTGAATATTGTTGTTCGTATTATTCGCCGTGTATATTCTCTTACTTTCAGAGGAGCTATTCCTTATTAAAAAACATAGCAATATTTTGCATTGCTTCAAACAGTTTGTAATTTGTTATTTTCATAATTCAACGGGTTTATTTTCACTACATCATGTTCACATGCATTCATCTAATTTTATTTTTCCGCTGATCAGATATTATAATAGACTCGCCCATTAATAAATACGTTGAACGATGAAGAACAAAATAATGATTAGGTTGATGATAAGGTTGATGATGCACTTGATGGCATCTACTTCTAGCGAATATTCTATTATAGTTGCGTTCTAGTATGTGTATTTACCTTCTAATTGTTCAGTCTCAAAGAACTATTCACTATTAGAAGATGTTCGCTAGGGCAAGAAAATGGCTAAATCGATGTGGAAACCACTGAACCAATAACATAGTCCGTGGTAGGTGTCAGGATGCCAAATACTTGACATGTTTTAGGAAACTTATGTAGCGAACAAAATACGAAAAACAACTTATTTGGAGAATGTTACGTATTTGGAGCATATCAATTATTTACTGGTTAAGTTAAAAATAATAACTGAGTGTTGCAAAGCTCGCCAAACGTAAAAACAACCACATACAATTGACAGTGACTCAAATAGTTTATAAAAAGTAAAACGTTCTTGATTAATGCCATAATACACTATAATAATCATCATAAACAGAAACAACAGCAGCAGCACCACCACCATCTACATTATAATCAGCATTATTATAACCCTTTTGGTAGCGTCTTCGTTCTCATCATGATCATCAATATAATTATCATATTGATCATCAACATCGTCGTCAGTATCTTCAGCATCACACTTTCCACGGCTAGAATTGTATTATCATCATAATCGATATTAATTCTCAACATTATCTTCATCTCCACGACAACCTAAATCATATTTATATTTGAATGTATCTATAATTTTCAATCCATCAACACAAAACTTTGATCCATCACTGTCATCATCAGAAACATCGGAATCCATCATGTTAAGTCATAACCACCAACAAAAACATAGCAACTTTTGCCACTACCACCACCACCGTCGCAACTACCGCCGCCATCGCCACTACTACCGCCACAATCACTACCAACGCTAATACTACCACCATTGCAACCACTGCAACCACCGCCACAATAAAAACAACCGCCACCAAGCCAACACCACAACATCCTTCACCATTATTGCCAGGACATTGTATTCTCATTACAACCACCGCCTCTGCCGCCATCTCCAAAGCCAAAGCCACCACTTACACGATACAATTGTCATCATATATTTATTTGTCTATAAAATTATTACATGTATACACATTCGGATGGTCGAAGCAGTTCATATTATGGATTTAGTAAGGTATTCAATCCTTACTTCAAATCCAGCCGAGAATAATAGTAACAGTAACATGAACTAACAATACGTGTGTAGGTATTTTGTAGAAATCATAATTTACATATTCCTGACTACAAAAAATGGGAATTGTGAACATGGATATGCATTTTCTAATTAAGCGTGTACCATTTCATTTTTCGGTTTTAATTAGAAATGAGATATTTGTTCCGTATTACATATCTGAAAAAAAAATCCGATAAATAATGACTCAATAGCAGTTGAAATATATTTAATAGAATAATTAAAGGGTACATTGATCAGTATTCACCCGCGAGTTGGAACTGGATTTATTCTGATTAAAATAAGTGGAATGTGTTCAAATAAAGACTCGGTTATTAATGCTACAGACGGTTTTTATAGATATCTGGAACAGTTAGAAAAATGTAAAGTTATTATTTAAATTCGAATATGCCTTGTTTTATATTGCATTTGATTTAAAAAAACGACACCGGGTGTTGTTCCACATGTCACCCCGAAATAAGAATTTACATTTCAAATTAAGCAATTTGTGTAAAAATGTGTTAGAATATATCAATATATCTAGAAATCATGACTTCATGTTAATTTATATCACACAAATTAAAAAACAAAACAAATACAGATCCCATGTTCAGCAATTTTTGGAAAAGAAACTGAATGACTAGAAAACAGAACGAATTGGACATATTTAGGATATAAATGTTGACACCCTAGCTTTATGTTAAATCATTTGTATTAATAAGTAGATGTTTATGTTTAAGTTATTAAGGAAAAACCGGTCCCTTATATAATTTAATGACATGATTTTTTTTAGTTATATAATACAGTTTGAATGATCATTACTATGAATGATTATTGTTAAAAGAATATGACAGTTCTGTAAACGGTTTGAATAAGGAAAGCAGATATATTTTGCTATAAGGTAAATTTTAATTTCTATAATTCAGTCGTAAAAAAAGAGTATTGGGTTTAAATAAACCATATTAAATAGTCACGTGTTAGAGCAATGTTTGTATAATTTAGCTACATATAAACTATTTTTCATAGCTGTGTGATAAGCATTTTATAATGTAGTTATTTAAAACGGACATATCAGTTCGCTATTCGGTCTGAAAAAGGAATGCGTTAATTGTTCCTTAACACAAAATTTGCTATTACTAAATGAAACTATGAATACAATCAGTGTATCATAATAAATATGTTATCATAATAACCACACTTTAACTATTGTTATGATTTTTGGGTATTGTATGTATTACGTTGTTCGTGAATTAGGTAAATCTCCTATCGCAATTCGGTAGCCATATTGATTAAGAAACCGGTTTCATTTTTCGTATAACTTTAAAATAAGCTACTGGATACCTAAGGAGTTATAAGAATCCCAAAAGCGATAAAGACTCAATGACTGAGCATTCCGGAAACCAAAACGCTCAATCAGCATATTTTTATAATCATATACTTATAAATATTGTACATCTTTATTAAAGTGTGAGAAATAATTTGAATAACAAAACATGTCGCAAACTTTGTTGCTCATGATATAAGGATTAATTTCGCATGTTTATGGTATTTTCCATAAATTTACGAAGCAATTGATGTCTCGTTGACTGACTTCCGAACTATGCACTTAAAAAGAAAATAAGTACCCAAATATATATATATATATATATATATATATATATATATATATATATATATATATATATATATATATATATATATATATATATATATATATATATATATATATATATATATAATAAATCAATGTGTAACGCTTCGTTTTAAAACAAGAATTGCTTTTTAGATTCTTTCATATGTGTGTGTTTAAATTATCTGTGTACAGATTTCCGAATATTGTTGAACATCATAACGTCACACGATTTTGTAGTTCTGTGTTCGATACTTGTTAAACACCATACCTATTGTTTATTTGCGTTTGTTTGTGTGTTGTTGTTTTTTTTTTTCATTACAAAAATGGTATGCGATATAAAAATGTCTGGCCTAAACGTATAATTAATCCACTTGTATGTGTAAATCGTTACTTTGCTTTATGGCTGCACAACATAACATTTGAACATTGATTTTAAAATATTTGAAATATAAAAACAATTTGTACAATCATATTTATTAAATCAAGGTGATTGCAAAAGGAAAGCTAATGCTATGATTGCACGTGCATATATTAGTGAACGAAATAAAATTGGGCAAGTAACGCGCTTAAGAAATATATCTTTCTAAAGAAGTTTGTGTTATGAGTATGGACGATCGACATTAATATAAGACAAAATAAAAAAAAGTTCAGACAATATTGAAAGGCCGAATATACCGAATACGTAAACGTTGAGGTGCGAATAATTGTAGGGACTACTTCATTACATAGTGTAAGGTAAGGCTAACCTTTTAACCGTTTTAACCAACAATCATTTGCATTTACCTTAACCTTGCGCTTACCCAAGCTTTCATCATTATAATGGAACTTTGTGTAATAATAAAACTAATAAAAATAATATTCAGATACTATTTCTGGTTGTGTGTTATCATAATATTCTCAGTATTGTAACGAAAACTGATCTTAATGAGATCACAATTTAGAACGTAATAGGGCAGCGTCTTTTATATTTAACGTTAAATTATGGAACGATCGATAAGGCGTGATGTGTGATGTAATATGCCATCCTGATACATCCGCTAAAAAAGCAACAGTTACACACCAAATTCACATATCCTGCGAATATGTTTATAATATCGCAGTGGTTGGTATAAGAAATGTTTCATTGCAAACGCCGATTTGGTATTATAATATAAATCAGAAAGATTAAAGGAAAGGCCATAAGGGTCTAGATATATATCAAACATAATTGCTTAAAGCGGACGAAGCGAGGCTTCAGCTTCAGTTTTAGGTAAGTAGGACGCTTATGTGAAACTGTCATGACAGTGACTATACTGGATCTAAAAGGAACGCAGGTTAATATATGCGTTTGTTTTTTATTTGTTGATTAAAAATATATGTTTTACAAATATCGGCATGGTGTCGGTTGCACATCTTAAATACATATGTATAATATATATCGTGCCGATATGTAGTCGTGTTGCACATCCGATGTCGAACCGATATAAAACCCGATATTGGCCCGGCATTGGAAATGATATCGGGCCAACATAGGACCGATATGACATGTTTGCTGGGTGTCTAAGCTTCATCACATACCTGCAGGAATGTTTGCCAAATATGTCAGAAATAAGTGCGCCAATTGACCAGTCGCCAAATTATCGATCGCTCCGCCCACCTAGTCACGTTGTCTAGTGATTAGAAAACAATCAGATCGCAATTATAGCGCATTACGTGAGTGAAATACTATACCTGTAACGATGCATCATGCTATTTTTATTAAAGCCGCACACTAAACTAAACTGCTTTGTACAACTTTAATACAATCATAAATGCTTTAGAGAGAAATGGCGTAATCAAAATAAATGAGTTAACTATCAGAAACGTTTCTTATACATATTAATTATAGGAAGTTGATGAAAAATCAGTGTTAAAAATGAGCATTTATTTCATATTGATTTTGAACTTGTATTAAAACCGTCTGGCAGTGAATCCGGTTGCTATTCATATCTAATTTTGAAAATATTTTTATTAAATGCAAATAACACATCCATATCATGATGGGTTTTTTGTTTATTAAAAATGTTTAGATCTTTGTTTTATTGTGTTATTTTTAAAAAGACACCGATTTTTTTAAATTTAGATATAAATTAAATTTTGATTGTAACCATAATATAATACAGGCCTAATTTCGTGGTTTCATTAACAGATCTAATATGCATTTTATTTCATTTATGCTTAATGGGAACCTGCTACATTTCACTATCGAAAAATGAAATTTTGGTATTACGGTGCTGTTCACGAACATTCGAATTGAATACATTTAGCATATTATGCATTTGTTTATTTATAGCAAGATGGCCCTTATATGTTAATTGCAATTTTCACATTTCTCCCCGTATTAATATATGTTGTATTAGAAATGTTGTTGTTGTTGTTGTATTACTGTTAGCCTTACATTTTACACTTGCAGTCGCTTTAAGCTAGCTAAGCCGCGTTGAAATTACCTTTTTGTTGTTTTAACTTTAGTTAAAACAATATTTAAGTTAACAATTTATAATGATTTCGATTGTTTATGATCCACAGAAAATAAATATATAATTGGAAATCATTTATGTAATTAAATATTTCTTTTCTTGTGTACAGTACCTAACAATTCCTTAATGTTCATTCATTCCGAGATCCACGCAACATACTGTCATTTATTAATCATCGACAATTACGCTGAGATTAATAAGCACGTGTGGCAATTATTATGTTGCCCAAATTGCTTAATAATATTGTGCATCATACGGTATAACACGTTTTATAGAACACACAACTGATTTAGTTACAATATGTATTGTGTTTGTTTTCTCATTACTCGTTCATATGTTCAAGAAATAAAGATAAAATAATAACCTTTTATAAAGTATGTATAGCACCTACAATGTTGAATAATTATCGAACAGTAATGATCATGCATTTGATATAGAATCTGTGTAAACTCTTAAAAATTACGTCCATTCCATATGTACGATACGCTTTTTTTGTCCGACAAAATGGCGGCCTGATAAGCGTTGCTGAGGGGTGTGTGAAAAATCGATATTTCATTGGCTGATCGAAGAATGTGGGCGGAGCGATCGATACTTTGGCGACTGGTCAATTCAAAAATAGTTGGAAAATGACACAGACTTGAAAACCTATTTTAGTTTTTTTAGAATCCATGTTAGGGTCAAACGTTGAGCGTAGATGCTAGTTCATTTGGACTTGCAGCAGTCTTTTTGCAAAAAGAAAAATAGACTGCATATGTATTTCGCGCATTGAATCCAACACAGTAGAGATAATTTCGAATTGAAAAAGGACTCTTGCTATTGTATTTGTTGAAAAAAGTATACCATTAGTTGTATGGACGCGAGTTTACAGTAGATATAAATCACAAGCCTCTTAATCGATAGTGGATTTCTCTTGCAATTACACACTTATGACTTCAAGTTGAACTATAAATCTGGTAAAACAATGTTTGTGTCAAGAAATAAATTACCTGATACTCAGGACAAAGTACCAGAAATCGATATCAATCAATTACAGTTGAGTGCTCATTTACCTTTGTCTGAGGAGAAATATAGGGCGTTTAAACAAAGTTTATGAAGAAGATGAGGACATGCATGTATAAAACCCTGGTTTGAGAAAGGATAGCCAGAACAAAGTACCAGACTTCATTTAACGCTCAGACACAATCTCACATGAATATGTGATACAATTGTATACAAATCGTTAAAGGTAATAATCCCAAAACAGTGTGCATCGAACATATCAATGTATAGTATCATGAACAAAAGAGCATGCGAATGTATGTTCTGGTGCGGAATGATGACAGACGTAGAGGATAAAGTAGAGAAATCTACAATGTATTCAATGAATCATAAAGAGCCAATAATTCCAGTGAAATTCCTGATAGGCCGTCATGAAAGATCAGTGCAGATTTGTTTAAATACCAATGCAGACATTGTTGTTGATTGGACTATTTTTCAAAATGACCAGAAGTTGGAAAGCTTGATTGTTTATTAAGTTGTCAAATAATGATGAGAAATTGGGTGAAATATTTGGGTTTTCTTTATGTACGAAATATTGACAAGTATATCAGTAGCGAGTATGCAAACATATCGTTTATCGTTTATTCTTATGACTTTATTCTTACGATAGAAATTAAAAAGGATAATATGTATATTCAAATAATGTATATATGCAATGTTAAGATAAAGTCTGAACAATTAATAATGGGAGGTAATTACAAAACTAAGACCTGGTTAAGATTTATTTAAAGTAGCAAACACACTCAGGGTGGGGTATAATTGGAATCAATAACATGGAAAGTCAGACCTGATTAAATTCAAATAAGAACACATTGAGTCCAGAGTCGGCATATAGATACGAGATTATAAGTAACACTCATGGTCAATAAACAGCACAGATGAAAAGGTCACCTATTGTCTGGGGTACAAAAGTTATAGTACTGACGAAAGTAACAGAATTACTCTATATCAATAAAAATTGATTAGTACCAATATATATTGATTAAATTTTAGTATATCCGCCAAGCAAGTGAATACATGAAAAAGTGTTCCTTCTAGAATATTCTGACGAATCAACCAATGAATAATAACCATACTAGCTGAGGACCAATCAAAAGTTTAAAAAGAAAAATATGCAAATTAATTTGGGGACAAAATGGGGATGTTTGGAAGGAGAGCGGCACTCCGCGGTTGAGTTAGCGTTTAGACTTGGAGACGCACGGATCGAGAAAGACACAATCATGTAGCAATCACAATGTATTTGTATAACCGAAAATATTAAGTATGTTAGACATTAAATTGGACTGGAAACTGATACATGGTGTTGTTGAATATTTTATCCTGTATTATGCAGAGAAACCGATATAATAGAGAGGGACCGACTCGTCCCATGCGTGACACGAGAAAATGGTAGTTAATACAAATCTCGTTATCTTGGCAATACACGCATGACGAGATATCGAATTATAGGCTACACACCGGTAATTTAAGAGTATTGAACATTGTTAGTAACTATGTGTCGTCCATGAACTATGAACGATTACGGGACACAGGACGTTAAATGGTGCTCGTGAACCAAGGATTCGAACAAAGAAATACTACCACTTACAATTACGAAGCCATGGAAAACAACGCGAAGAAACTCCGTTTCGGCAACTTCTGTAACCAGTAACAACAACCGTGAGCCGGGAACAACGACATCAGACCGCACATATTCTGCAACTTCCGGTGAGTGACTGTTTTATTTCCTAAAGCTTGTATCAAAATGGCAAATCAAATAATCCCTGAATTATTTCAAAATTTAAATGAACAAATTAAAGATGTTACAACCGCCATAAGCACTCAGACTATTTCACAGGTGGTACAATCATTTGATGGAAATTCAAAAGAATTTAAACATTGGATTAAAAATGTAGAAAAATATGGAACACTTACCAATTTAGATGAGAATAAATTAAAATTTGTTGCTTACCAATCTAGTAAAGGGCTTGTTAGTGATTACATACATCGTTTTTTGACTGATGATCCGACAGGGACGTGGACAGATTTAAAGGAACAGCTTAAATTAAGATTCGCGGAAATTCAAGACCCACAATACGCTTTCTCATTATTAAAGACGACTAAACAAAAGACCGACGAAAATGTTCAAATATACGCTGAGCGACTTTTATCTCTTGCGACTGACGCATACGAAAATATTGAAGGAAATTTAGACTATAAAGAAAAACAGTTAGTAGAAATTTTTATCGACGGATTATCAAACGATTATTTGAGACTTAAATTAATGCGCGAAAATCATGCAACGTTATCAAATGCTTTAAAAAGCGCTATACACGAGCAAAGTGTCAGAGCTAGGTTTGAGTTACGATCACAAATAAATGGACTTGATAACATTACGACCGATAATATTCAGACAGATATCGATTATATTAGGTCATGTATTGTTTGCACATATTGCAAGAAACACGGTCATTCTATTGAAATATGTCGCCGAAGGCAACGCGAGATAAGTGCATATACGGTAGGGCGGAAGGGTCATACGATAGATCAAAACGATAAAAGGCGCAAGAACGAATATGACAAAAATTGGAAAGATAAAATTGATTGTTGGAATTGTGGTAAATTAGGACACTTTAGTAGAGAATGTACTCAAAGGAAAACGTACATTAATCGAAAAAACTAGGAAATTCTTACCAAAAAGGGGTCTATGGTAAGAATGAAAAAGTCGAGACATATAATATCGCTTTGTGTGGTAGTCCAAATTCTTGTGTTATTTCAACAGGTGGTTATCAATTTAGGAGCTTGATAGACTCGGGCGCTCAAGTCAGCATCGTGAGTAAACGTACTTATGATATGTTAAAACAAAAACCCGCACTGATATTTCAAAAAGTAAATCTAAAGTCGGTAAATGGAAATTCATTACATGTCCACGGAAGTGTAAAATTGAGATTCAAAATAGGGAGCATATATAAAGAGCACATGTTTTTTGTAGTAAGTAACGTTAATAGAAATGTTATTTTAGGAAGAGACTTTTTACAAGATAATGGTGTCCGTTTATACTTTGATTTAGGATGTTTGAGGATTGATAACTGTTATGTACCTCTAGAAGAAGATGTACATCTTTCAACGATAGCGAGATTAACTAGACATACTGTGTTAAAACCACAAACTGCATATAGACTCTTTGCTCAAGCTAAAAGAAACTGCATACGTTCAAATACGAATTATGAATTCAATGGAATAAGCAATTCTTTCTTTGATAATGAACCCGGTTTAACAATTGTTAATTCAGTCGTCAAGACAACGCGTGATAGACAATTTCCCATTTTAATTATAAACAATACGCACAAAACAATAAGGCTTAGACGACACTGTGCCATAGGGCGAATAAAATCGGTAAATGATAATGAAATATGCTCAGTACAAGAAGTTATTAAAAATAATCAGCCGAAATCAGGTTTATCTAAAGATGAAATCTTATCAGATTTACGTGTAGATGAAAATCAAAAAGAAAATATTCTACCGATACTCTTAAAACACAGAACTCTCTTCGCAAGAAATAATTTAGAATTAACACAAACTTCAGCAATAGAATTTACCATAGACACAGGGGATCATCCACCCATTAAATTAAGGCCGTATCGAACACCATTAAACAATAAGGTATTCATAGATAAAGCCATCGACGAAATGCTAGACGCAAACATAATAAGTCCGTCAAGAAGTCCGTGGAGCTTCCCTATTGTTTTAGTAGATAAAAAGAAAAATAACCATGACTCAAACAAAGATAATAAAGACGAGAAAAGGTTTTGTGTTGATTTTAGACAATTAAACAAAATTACAAAACCAATTGCCTATCCATTACCATTAATAGATGATATATTGGCGTTATTAGGTAAAAGTAAATATTTCACCAGTTTAGATTTGATATCGGGATATTGGCAAATACCTATAAAGGAAGAAGACAGAGAAAAAACGGCTTTCGCTTCGGGATTCAGGGGTCTATTTCAATTTAATGTTATGCCCTTCGGTGCCTCCTCCGCCGGTGCTATATTTCAAGAATTGGCTAATAAAGTACTCAAAGGTTGTGAGAGCTTCGCTGTGGCGTATCTAGACGATATTTTAATATTTTCACCTGACTTGCAATCTCATCTATCACACGTAGATACAGTACTACAGAGTCTCAGTAAACATAACCTAAAGCTAAAACTATCAAAATGTCAATTCTTACAAAGAGAGACTAGATACCTAGGCTTCATCATAGATCAAAATGGTATAAGGCCGGATCCGTTAAAAGTAGAAGCGATCCGACAATTCCCCAGGCCAAAGTGCGTGCGCGATGTACGATCTATCTTAGGTGCAGCGGGATTTTATAGGAGATTCTGTCCGTCGTATTCAGAAGTAGTCGAGCCTCTAATTAATCTCACGAGAAAGAATGTCCCATTTAAATGGTCAAAACAATGCGAAGATAGTTTCCTACAATTAAAAGACTCATTTACGCAAATCCCTTATCTTTCATACCCTGATCCAAAACAAGGTTATATTCTGTATACGGATGCATCTGATAAATGCGTCGGAGCCTGTTTGACTCAAAAATGCGACAGTAACGAGACCGGGGATTATGTGGGCGAAAAGCCGATATTTTTCATATCGCACAGATTAAGCCCCACACAATGCAAATATAGTACCATTGAAAAAGAATGTTACAGCATATTTTACAGTCTAAGTAAATTGCACCATTATTTACACAATGCTGAATTTGTTATAAAGAGTGATCACAAGCCGCTTAAGTATTTATTGGAAAGTCCGATGCAAAACAAGAAAATACAATTATGGGCCTTAAGTATAGCGGGTTACAACTGCAAAATTGAATATATACCGGGAAAAAAGAATATTATTGCTGACTTTCTAAGCCGACCTCCAAAAACCAAAATAAAGAATAATCAATGCGATCAAACAGAACTAGAATTAGATATTAACGATAAACATTTGACGATTAGTTCGGAAATAAATGGACAAAACCAGACGCGCGAAATTAATGTAATCGACTCTACAAACATTGACCACAGGCAAATAATTGATAATATTATTACCCCGCGGCCACTTCCATTCGACGACACAGCGTCGAATGATAACATATCAGGGCTTAATATGCAAATAGAACAAGAAAAAGACCCTCATATATCTGAGATTAAAGCGAGATTAAGATTAGGGAAACAGAACAAGAGTGAAGATGATAGATATTTAACGGTTGATGACATACTGTACTACATATCAAACGTAGATGAGGAACCTACTCTCAGGCTGTTTGTACCTAAACACCTGACTGATTCAGTTGTCAAGCAATACCATGATGAAAACGGACATCCCGGGTCTCAAAGGCTTTTCCAGACCCTAAAAGAGAAATATTACTGGCCTAAAATGTTCAAAGAATTGAATGATTATGTATCTAAGTGCATTATATGTCAAAGTAGAAACTTAAAAGCAATCAAAGCTCCCATATCGTCGGATACCTCAATACCGCCGTTTCCGTTTTCAGTTGTTTCCATAGATATATGCGGTCCATATCCGAAAACGCTTTCCGGAAATAGATATATAATATGTTTCGTGGATCAATTTTCAGGATATATAGAGGCATTTCCGTCGCCGGATAAATCGTCTGATAGCGTAATACACCTGTTAATGAACGAGATTTATTGCCGTCATAGTTGTCCTATAAGAATTATAACTGATAACGGAAAAGAATTCACAAGCACAGCTTTCACGGAAACATTAAAATCAATGAACATTGACCACGTAAAGACGACAATATATCATCCCGCGTCTAATGGCATGAACGAGCGTTCACATGGGACTATGAACAATATACTATCAAAACGGGTTCAAGAAAATGTACAACAATGGGACGTACATTTAAACATGTCTTTAGCGGCAATGAGATTTTGTACATCCGAGACTTCGAAGCACACACCGTTCTTCTTACTTTTTAATAGAGACCCTATTCTTCCAATAGACAACTTGTTAAAGCCTAGACGTAAATATCACGGTGAAGATTATCATAAAATAATATTAGAAGAACAACACAAATCATTTAAAAAGGTATGTGCCCAAATTCAAAAATCAAAACGTAGACAAGCTGATTACGCGAATAAAAATACGAAAGATATTAAGTTCGAAATCAATGACCCCGTTTACTACAAAAACTTTCAACGTACGAATAAATTAGACAGTAAATGGAGGCCATATTATCGTATAATCGAACAAAAGTCGCCGTTAACATACGTAATAAAGAATCAGTTAGACAACTCAACTATTAAAGTTCACGCTGATCAAATAAGGCACGCAAATATCGATGAATGGCCAATGATAGATAAACCACTAGCGCGCCCGATTAGAAAAGCAAATTTAGCCTTTGCGGACGACACATTCTCTTCTGATAGCGATTCAAATACGTCAGTACATGGGTTACCTGTAATTACGCAACAGACCCGACAGATTAGAGATAACACGGATGACGAGGAAAACATACCGCTCGCTGAATTGCAAAAACATTTGAGAAACAAACAATTCGCGGATATACAGTCAAGCTCCAGTGAATCAGATACGATGCATTACAATAACGGTAATTCACAAAACTCACCTGTACGTACGTTTGAAAATGATTCTTCAGACGATCAGATGCAAATTGACGCGGTAGCGTTAAAACACAAAAAACGAAAATTGACAAAAAAGACTTCACGTTCAAATAACGCAATGAAGAAGGCAATTTTCACGTGCCTTCAGACAATGGCTGAACACATGTAAATGGATGGACTACAAAATAAAGCGAGATAGATGTCGAGACTTAAAGACCCCCAAAATTTTGTATATAGAGAAATATGTTTTGAATGTATATGTAGTATATATGTAAAAACAGGATTATAGAGGACGGTATCGTCCGATTTTGATAATGTATCGTCATTAGCATGGATATACGGGTTTAGAATGAAATGAAAATGTCATACTTTAGTATACGGGTGAAATACCACTTATCCGTGCGCAATAGCAACCAGCTCTGAAACGTAATAAAACTTTTGGGAGATATTTACATAAACTAACACCCGATTTACGATTTATTTCAAGTATGAACACGAATGAAACGAGGTTTCCTGTTCCCAAAGTGATAATTGTGTATATATCTCAATCGGGTACAAACATGACAAAAAGACCACACCTGTCGCAACGGACGGTAAATACCCAACTCGTATATCGACCTAATCATATTGAATGACGCTTTAGTATCGTATCAGACCAGCTTATGATAACGCACTTGACAACGACATTAACCAACGTTTGCTTATGCCCTACAGCGCTCAAGTAAACACCATTTTAAGCATAGATAACATTTTAATACAGTTTGTAAATATCCTTAAAAGCAACGCACTAAACCTTTTATTAGTATAATACAAAAGATACAACTATATTGCTATAATACATTAAATTTTTGATACTGGTCATATATATAGTTTTTTTCGTTTCTTTATAAGAATAACTACATTAAGACAAGGGATTTTGTTTGTAAATTTTTGTTCTCTATGTAAATAAAACATAATAAAGCACAATGCATTTTATTTAATAGACAAATGCGTATAGTTTAAATTAAACATAATGAATTTGTGTCATGAGAATAGCGTTTCTTTAGCACATTCATTTTATCTAGGTATATTATCACAGGTGTGATAAGTAATCTGAGTGCTAATATAACAAATTCGATTTACTATAACTATGTAAATAGAAAGCCCGTTTACCATTCCATGTAATTAACCCTATACGATTTGCCAATGCGATACAAGTTAAGGAGAAAAACAGCGCTCCTAACATAGTTGGCGTGGTTTGCCTGCAGCAACATGCGTTCATAACGCATTTGAGATCGTGATCAGATCTTAACGCCCCGACACAGAAGAAGAATATGTCATCGACATACCGATATCTTCGACGACGATGTATCCGTCGAGAATCAGATGACGTAACAGACGACTTCAATTAGGATCCAACATTGTCGACATTGATCCAAATTGTGAACCAGCATCAGTACCATACAACGAGTGGGCTGTTAATGGACATTTCACGCGTCGTCGAAAATGATTTTTAAAGATACGATGATATGCACGGACTTGATGATGAAAAATCGCGCGTACTTTGTACATATATTAGGTGAACATTTTTATATATGTGTGTTACCTTTATTACATGTACATAAACACTAATTATAATACTACAGTCATGAATGCAGATATTCTCCAGAACTATATATAATAAACGTTTGAAGTATTCTAAATCGTGCGACAACCGAGGACCAACAGCTTCTCCGACCGACCATCATCGTCTTCATTCGGAAGCCGTCGTTTCAATCGACTGCATGTTACCATCTACAACCAGATGTCTCATCTCTTCACCTAGACGCCACATCGCCTCCAGCGAAGATGTAAAAAATGGACACTATTCGTATTGGATTTTCCAAACCAGTGACACATTCCACTTCATTGTGATTGACATTGACTATTTAAATATTCCGACGTTTTATTATTTCCGCAGAAACATTCGATAAAAATGTCATTAATAATTTGCAGATTTTCATCATATATATGTTTTAGTCACTGATGTTTTCATGTTTGCGTGTTTGATTTTCTACATCGTATGTATTAATATGTTTTCGTTTACTTCCATACTTACATTCTTAAAGATTTTTCTGTATCCTAAAATACATAAAAATCAAATTGAGAGGATAAGTTGTGTCAAATAATGATGAGAAATTGGGTGAAATATTTGGGTTTTCTTTATGTACGAAATATTGACAAGTATATCAGTAGCGAGTATGCAAACATATCGTTTATCGTTTATTCTTATGACTTTATTCTTACGATAGAAATTAAAAAGGATAATATGTATATTCAAATAATGTATATATGCAATGTTAAGATAAAGTCTGAACAATTAATAATGGGAGGTAATTACAAAACTAAGACCTGGTTAAGATTTATTTAAAGTAGCAAACACACTCAGGGTGGGGTATAATTGGAATCAATAACATGGAAAGTCAGACCTGATTAAATTCAAATAAGAACACATTGAGTCCAGAGTCGGCATATAGATACGAGATTATAAGTAACACTCATGGTCAATAAACAGCACAGATGAAAAGGTCACCTATTGTCTGGGGTACAAAAGTTATAGTACTGACGAAAGTAACAGAATTACTCTATATCAATAAAAATTGATTAGTACCAATATATATTGATTAAATTTTAGTATATCCGCCAAGCAAGTGAATACATGAAAAAGTGTTCCTTCTAGAATATTCTGACGAATCAACCAATGAATAATAACCATACTAGCTGAGGACCAATCAAAAGTTTAAAAAGAAAAATATGCAAATTAATTTGGGGACAAAATGGGGATGTTTGGAAGGAGAGCGGCACTCCGCGGTTGAGTTAGCGTTTAGACTTGGAGACGCACGGATCGAGAAAGACACAATCATGTAGCAATCACAATGTATTTGTATAACCGAAAATATTAAGTATGTTAGACATTAAATTGGACTGGAAACTGATACATGGTGTTGTTGAATATTTTATCCTGTATTATGCAGAGAAACCGATATAATAGAGAGGGACCGACTCGTCCCATGCGTGACACGAGAAAATGGTAGTTAATACAAATCTCGTTATCTTGGCAATACACGCATGACGAGATATCGAATTATAGGCTACACACCGGTAATTTAAGAGTATTGAACATTGTTAGTAACTATGTGTCGTCCATGAACTATGAACGATTACGGGACAAAGTTAAGGAAATAGTGTCGCGTATCTGAAACAAATCTAATTCCGCGATTTTGCTACATTGATCAAAGTGTTACTGATAATTGACCGCAGCTCGCTTGTAATGAATTTAAGAAATTTACCGCAGAGTACCATTTCAAACACACAATATCGAGACCGCGTTTTGGTAAAAGTATGGGACAAACTGTAATATAAGTTCGAACAAATAAGCAAATGCTTAAGAAAAGTGAAGATCCCAACAAGGCGCTACTTGACTACAGGTATACCCCATTGAGAGGTATAAATAACCTCACCTCAGAGATATTGGTCCTTTTATATCTATATGACCGGTTTCAGTCTGTAAACTGCCATTTAGAAACCTATAGAGTATATGGACCGGTCACTATTTTTTGTATATGGACCGTTCGGGGTTACCGTACGCACCACTAAAGGTGCACTGTGTTGAAGCCTGTTATTGAACCGCATTGACGCTATGTCAGCTCTTACAAGAGTAGATGAAACAACAACTTAATTTAGAATAAACAACATGCTTACCTCAATACCAACGTTAATCCAATGTTTATAACAATAAATTCGAAAATATATTCACTTCCATTTTCTTTTATTCCGTACCTTTATGGAAACTTATTTTAAATCACACTATTTTATTGTATTCCTATCGAAGTTTACATTATGTATGATAAACACACAATCCAAAATACATTTTGCACTCGTCCGATGCCTCAAACAAATAACTAACTTAATAAAAAACACGTCCGAAATGTCCTTAACATCCAGATAATTTAGCTCCAACTGGAATGTTTGGTCAGAAAAACTACGTCACACGATATACGTCATCGTTTGAGCATTCAATTGCATGAAACATAAAAGTACGGAAAGCCGGTACAACACTGTACAATGATACAGGGAACACTCTTTGGTGTAATATAAGAAATAGTAAACTCCACTTCGGTCCCAATGGCATTATAGTGACCAGCCAGGCAGCCAAAAACTGTATATGGACCTCAGCCTACGTATATACATTAGTGTTGATCAAAACACGTGTTCCTTTGTACGTTTAATAATTAAGCTTACCATAAAAATAAGAATGTGTTATATAGTTGGTTTTCGATTTCCTATTTGATTTTCCTCTTAAGAAACTTGTGTAAAAAAAGTCTTAGACATATACATCAAATACAAACTATTTCTCATTGAATAGTGGTAGTGGCGCATGTAAATTGTATTTCAATTTCGAAAAGGACGAATATATAATAATATGAGTGTTAAAAAGGAGAGCGATAGATCATTGACAACGTGGGAATGATGTATTTCAAAAAGCTCAACAGACAAGTTTCAATGGCACGTGACTTTATCATTAATAGGTATCTTGGTATTAAAAAAAACTAGGGATATCTTGCCTAATATCTATTCTACAAAAAACGGTATTTTATCATAAATTTTATCATAACTAATGACTACGCGACGCATAAAAATGATATGTTAATATAAATCTGCCTAATAGACAAAATGCACACTAAAATATACTTACGTTAATGTGTAAAATACACGGGACAACGATACATGAGAGCTGAACTTTATTGAGTTATTATCCGCAATATTGTACACATAGCTTGAAAGTGAGCAATGTAGGGGCACATACAAGTTTCAGTATGATAGTTTTGAATGTACTCAACAAGAACGTGCATATCCGTTATATATATATATATATATATATATATATATATATATATATATATATATATATAGTTTTATACTCACCAACGTATTGGGACGTATGTAAGTCTCACACCCGAATTGTTGGGTCAATTAGGTATTTATTGGGTCGTACCTAAGTATTGGGTCAAGACCCAATATAAATAAGATCCAACAAAATCATTTGTCTGATATTTATCTGTATGGTTCAAGTCATGAGAACAGTCTACCTTCTTAAACATATTTATTGAGTCTCAGTTTCCTGTCCGGTCGTAAAATATATAAACACCGTGTTTCGTGTATATTTTGTATATTCCCGCTACACTTTGCGCATGCTCAACACTGCAGTTGGGCTGAGCGAAGGTTACGCATGCGCAAACCTACTTCCATGTATCATGGCGACTTTACGAGGTAAGAGCATGCTTCGGAAACTATATATTGCGTCCGAAAGATCACATGGATACATTTAGCTTACCAAATGTTCTCATTTATTCAATTGCATGGAATTTTGCATCTTTAATGGGTACAGTTATTCTGTAGAAGAACACAAGAAAATAATTTATGCGTTCCAGTTCCATGAAATGACACAAGTTGCAAATTTTGTTTTCGAGAGAGGGTACAGAGGAGCCATCGTTGTCAGTTGCCTTTAGGTCATTATACTATCATTGTTCTCATATTTACGAAGTTATTAAAATATATTTCTACTTTAAGTGAAACAAAATAATAATAATATAAATATGTATTAGCAAGATTACAGGTAAGTCATGAAACATCTTACTTCTAAGTTTAAGTATGCGCTACCTTAAATTGCATTTTAGTAGTGGAACTGTAAAGTTTTAATTCTCATCTTTTCCCATTATTTGCAACAATACAATCATAAATCAGTATACTTTGCTTTAATGATAAGTAAATTGAATCCCTTGCATAACCCTGTGCTTGTATT
The DNA here is from genome assembly GCF_020536995.1 of Dreissena polymorpha. NCBI lineage: Eukaryota > Metazoa > Mollusca > Bivalvia > Myida > Dreissenidae > Dreissena > Dreissena polymorpha. Next base: position 208,733,622 of record NC_068355.1, read on the forward strand.
TCAAATATTAGCCTCATGGTATCAATTCTCTAAAGAATTTTATTTAATTTATCAAACTGTTTCAAGATTTAAAAAATATAAGCTGATATTTCAGGTAAAAGACTACCCTTTCTGAAACTATAAAATGTAAAGAAAACAAGCGTTAATAACTTGACCTTACCGATGTTCAAATGAAAATTGGTTCTGTTTACATTTTACAACCGGTTTGGAACCAATTATCGAATGTTCACTCACGCAAGCCATCAGACATTTACATTACGAATTTACACTGACATGTATCCAATAATATGCCTTAAAGGTGAATCAAAACATCGCTCATATTGTTAGAATCTTATAAAACAAAACAATTTGATGATTAATAATGATCTATTTAGTATTATTTAAACTGAATTAACCACACATTTACCAGGTTAAAATTTTACTTGGTTCAATGAATCTTCGTCTGCAGTTGTGTTTACGCAGAAGAGGCTGTCAAGTTGGACGTTTGCCAATAGAATGTATTCATATTGGACTTGCTTAAATTAGGACCCGATTTCAAATTAAACGACTCCACCTTGAGTAAATTTTATAATTTATAAAAAATGTTCAAGATTTGGTTCCGTTCGAGAATTGGTACCCTGAGGCTAGTTATTTTGTATTTGAAATTGATTATTTGTATGATGTGTATGAAAATGGAAATGTCCTGCACATCATATGATATATCGGCCATCGGCTATTATACGATGACACCAATTATTTTTTATTTTTAGGTCATTTAGAAATGTTAAGACTTATCTTCCAAAACTTAGTAGTAACTTTAAGAATAACATTGCAGAGTTAAGAATTATTTTTGAAAATCTGGAAGTAACGTTAAGAATTTCACAAAACCTTATCTGGAGCTCTGACGCAGAACAAAAAATAATGTAGACTTTCTTGTATGTCAATTTATTTTCCAAAAAATCCTTTCAAGCAGTCCTTCGGAAATACCGTTGGTCCTCGGACTTTTCCAATAATGATTTTGAAAATCCGGGAAGATCATTTCAATGAATTAGACAACTAAGATAATTAATATCCTTGCATTATATCGTACTGATAAAAATCAGGGCTTACTCTGCCATTCGCCAAATTAGCCAATGGCTACTAATTGATCTATTTGGCTAATGAAAATTCTATTTGGCTACAACTTTTTCTTCATTAAAACTTAAAAATAGCATAAAATAGAAGAATTTTGCCAAAACAAGGCGATTTTGGCTTAAAAAATGTTTGAGCCAGGGGAAGCCCTGAAAATGTTCACATACTATTTTTACCAAATGAAAAGAAAATATAAATTAGTAGGCCTGGAAGAATTTTTCCAGCGCCACTCGCCCTGCAGGGCAAGTAAGCCTGACAATCCACTCGCCCTTCACTTCAATCTGCACGCCCTGTATTTTTTTAAACATCTATATTGATAGTAATGGTCAACTAGAACCTTTTTCTAAATTTAAACTATCATATATGATTAATTGTTTTTTATGGCCCTGGTAGGGTGGCATATAGCAGTTGAACTGTCAGTCTGTCTGTCCGAAAACTTTAACTTTGGCCATAACTTTTGCAATAGTGAAGACAGCAACTTGATATTTTGCATGCATGTGTATCTCATGTAGCTGCACATTTTGAGTGGTAAAAATTCAAAATCAAGGTCGCTTCAAGGTCAAAAGTAAAAAAACACAAGGGAAGTAATAAGCTTTAAAAGGGAGATAAATTATAAACCTGCCAAATGATATATTGAAATTTTATTTCAAAGAAGAGCAATAGTGGGCATTGTGTTTGTGACGAATTCATCTCTTGTTTAAAGCAAATTGTAGTTAACAGGCTTAGAATTTGAAAACACATACGTTGCCATTTTTTCTAGAGTTTCAAATGAATCTCGGCATAAGTGACAATTAATAGATTTGATGAAATATTCCCACTGAACATGCGTAAATCCCCGGAGTTGCTGTAAGCGAGTTTGTACAACAATCAATACTCCCACACTTTCCATGCAAATGATGCGACGTTGTACAATCATGCTGCATTGTTTTCGTGCCCCTTTTATTGAGACAAATCGTCAACACCAAATAAATTAGCCGTTATGTTTTTTTTTTCAGCGTAGCTGTTCAACGTCACTTTTGACCTTAGCTGACCTTTGTAAGTGTCCAATAAAATTCAAATATAATTTCCCGCGGCTAGACACGAATGAATGCACTTCATTTATTCCATTGGCTTATTTGAGCATACGACCAGAACATTGGAAACATGACCGCGTCTTTGTAACACTGTTTTAATGCGTGTTCAGCATGAAACAATTTTATCTTCTTATGAAAAGGCTTGATATATAGAACAGTTTTACGCTCAACTCTCGTCATCAATACAGTTTGTGCGTGTCGCTTTTTTAAAAGGATTGCCAGCGCCAGAGCGTTTGTACTTAAAGGCTATGTTGTCATATTTAGTAATTACTTTCATATTTCTGTTTGTGTAATAGTATATTTAAGCTCATAAAAATATCGTTTTTCTCTATGCGGATATTCGTTTTGGCCGAACCATTTTAAATAGTTTTCGAAATTGAACATTTAACATGTTAAAGTATAAAGTTTTAAACAAGCCTTCGTTCCAGCAGTGGAAGCCTGGCCTCACTTTAATGCATTGCATTCCAACCCGCAAGGTATCGGGGTCAGTTTGCGGCCAGTAAAATAATCGTTATATGATTATACGCTATCACGTGAATTAGGTGAACTGGAATTTTCTTTAGACCATAAATATGTAAAATGATGGTATTCGGCGATATAATTATGGTATGTCAATAACAGATTCTTAATGTGTTTTCAACAATACCAAGATAAATATTATTTTTGATAAGTTTAACAAGAATAATTACTGCCAAAATATTGATGTTTCCATAAGTTGTGATTGCTTTAATTTTCTAACTACATGTATTGTAGCCTCAGTTTGATTGTTTGATTTGACTGCATACCTTGCTGCGTTTGCTGAGCTAAACTAGGTTGTCAGTAAATATTCAAATTCAAACAGTGCATTTTAGTTAAGTCAATCCATATCATTTCCAAAATGAGCATCCTTATAACATTGAAGATTTAAAGCTTCATTTATTTAGTTGATAAGTGTTAATACTTGAACATGTTTGCACTCTGAATGTTGATATGCTGACTTTGTGTAGTAAAATATCATTCATGGTGATTAAGTGAAGTGCTCTTCTGTTTCAATCCCAGGTGATTTGCAGCAGGTTTTTTATGTTTGGTCCCATTTGGACACAAGTTATGAACAACTTAAAACTATGTTCTAGTAACTAACGAATCAAACTTAAAAGTTAGTTTTTCCTGTGACTTGGTTTTAATTGTACTGATAATTTCTTCCATTTAGTTGTGATTTACTTCCAGTTTATAAATTCTAATTTTGGCATTCATTATTTTTACTTAACACTTGTATTTTTTATTATGTTGTGTTTCT
>NC_068355.1:208739580-208747080 GCF_020536995.1 Dreissena polymorpha
AGATAGATAGATAGATAGATAGATAGATAGATAGATAGATAGATAGATAGATAGATAGATAGATAGATAGATAGATAGATAGATAGATAGATAGATAGATAGATAGATAGATAGATCGCGTCGCTCGCTCGCTCGCTCGCTCGCTCGCTCGCTCGCTCGCTCGCTCGCCCACATCGACTCGCTCGCTGCTCGATCTTCCATCGCTCCGCTCGCTCTCCTCGCTCGCATCGACTGCTCGCTCCTAGCTCTCTCCTCGCTCCTAGCCTCGCTCGCGTCGCTCGCTGCTCGCTCGCTCGCTCGCTGCTGCTCGCTCGCTCCCTGGCGGCCCCCCCCTCCTCCTTTCTTTCTATTTGTTGTCAGGGCCGAAATGCACATAGGAAATTAAATTAGCCATACCAAGTGACTCTATTAAAGGAAAAAAAAATTCTCAGAGAAGGAAGCAAGGTGTTCTCAACTGCAAGACAAACAAATAGTATGAACTGATATTTTCGTCAGTGAATAGTTTGCAGTTTTGACAAAGAACATTGAATTTTGGAGAATAATCTACATAGAAACGAGTACAGAAGATAAGCATTCGGGTAATAAATCCCTGTATAGTTGTGATATGTACCGACGCAAGTGGCATGGTCATCCGCATTTAGAAACCGACATCGCATGCTTGAGGATTCGTTAGTTAAACTCGCTCTCAATTCATACTTATTATAGACCTTTATGAAATTGTTTATAAGCTTTATCCAAAGATTCATAATAATAACTTCTGCATGTTTTAAGTAATTCGCTAGGACATGTGTTTAGGCATATTTTCCAAGCATTCTGTATATGTCGGGAATGAAACAAGTTACCTTGTGTGGTACGGACATATATGTCACCAGACGTTGGTTAAAGATTATTATTATACGTTTGGTCGTATCTAACACGCATAGTTGACCAAAAAGTAGTAGCTTCCTTCTGTCAATAATTGATTTTATTGGATGGATGCCAATATAGGATGGTGCAATACCTAAGCTTGTACATTGAGACAAAGCTTGCATGTGCTTAATGCACTGCCGGTGAGCTCTTTCAAGGGATACTGTTTGTGAGGCTGTAATGGTGTTCCACAATTCGTACCCGTATAAAGCTTTTGATTCATAAATTTTCGTCGTTGTTAACGGATATATGCATCCGCGGTGGAGGCCAGATTCTACTAAGCTGAAGGAAGTTTTACGCATATTTGAATAAGCTAAATTGGTGGCTTCATTTAGGTCGCCATATTTGTCGCTCAGAACACCTAAGTGAACATTACTAGTCGCTTCGCCTACTACTTCCTGTCCGAGGTGCCATATGCCATTGTAGACAACGACTTTGCATTTAGATGCTTTGTACAGGTACACAGAAACAACACTGCATTAGTTCATCGAGACCGTGTTTTTTCAACGACCTGAGAACCATATCATCAGCTGAATTGGGGCACGAAAAGCTAGTGTTATTAATATTAAGACCAGACTCCACTCTGTCGAGGCTTTCCAAAAGATTATTTATAAAAAGACTATACAGAAATGCTCTGCTGACTTGACCTTGTCTTGAGCCTTGTAATATATTAAACCATTGAGACGTTATTCCGTGCGTTTTCGAGTAGGTTACAATATATATTGAATAATTTTAGGTCGATGCCGGTTTTGTAAAGATTCAAAAGTAGGAAACTATAGGGTTCATAGCCAAATGCCATTTTGACGTCTGGATAGCAACTGCATAGATACGATTTATTATCATGTGCGTAGTTGATACATTCATGTAGCATAAACGCCCTCATAAGACATCTTACATTTTTTCTGGAAGCCGCATTGTAACGGACTGAACGAGTCACGTTTACTTTGTTCTGTTATATCAAGTAGCACTTTTTTGGTAGAGTTTGAGAACGGTCGAACATAATGGTATGGCTCTGTAACTACAACGGTCTTTCTTGTTTTTTATCGCCACCTTTGTACATAACTGTTATAATGCCTTTGTTAGATCATCTGGACAATATGCGTGTATTGCCATTCCGTTGAAGTGTTGTTATGACCTTTAACAATAAGTGCCGCCGGTTGTAACATTGGGTCAACAATTTATACATAATTATTGAGCCAAAGCCCCAACTATACACTGGGTCTGACCCAGTAAGTTGCTGTTGTGAGGTTTAACCTCTTCTGCAAAAATTTACTGATATATATATAGGTATACATGTTCTAGCAAAGAAAAAGTAAGTCAGTTGAAATCCTTTGATTCCTCCCATCACCACTATCTGGTAGGTCCCAATAGGTGGGTATAAGACTACAGGCCCAATAAGTGGGCAAGTTTAAGTATATATACATACATATATATAGTATTTTTTTTGTGTATAAATTAAATAAAGTGATTTTATAAAACTAAATACGTTAATAGCACCATAAATCATTAATTTCTATAACATCAAATCGGAAGCGTATTTTCCTTCGAGTTTACACCTTAAAACTAAAAGAAGAACACCATGTAATCAAAGTTATAATATATACTGTTCGGACGTTGATGCTGACAATTTAATTTAAGTTCCAATTGAACTTCCCTCTTTTCCAAGTTGGAAATACATTATTCTATAATGTACTCTACTTTGAAGAAAAGCTATTGACTTATTTTGGCGATAAATTTTACTTTTTATTAGAAGCAAAGAAAAAAGTCTTCAAATGTCATATTTCATTGGAATTATATTGAAACATTACATGCTTTGCGTTCATGTTCTTCACACAGCATTTAACCGTTGGATATTATAACACTACCATTAACGCTTAAAAACAATTCGTTAAATTGTATTTGGTCAAAATCAGATCACAGTCGGTGTAAAGTGGTGAGCCATTGGAAGATCTATAAGAGTTTAAACTCAATATAACAAAACATGGATGCATAAAAAGGTTTATGTTGTTTACCCGGCTCAAATAATTTAATACTAGGCCCAAACGTAAAGCCTGTTGTTCAGCCTGTACCTAATGTACCAATTTCCATGAAACAAAAAGTCAAAGATAAGCTTCAGAGAATTGAGTCACTAGGCGTAATAATACGAAACATTAAACAAACTGAATGCGTGTAAGCGTTCGTAACAGTGACATAAATCCCTGGTGATGTAAGAAAATGCATTGACCCGCGACTTCTGAATGAAGCAATATTACGATAATATTATCCGATGAAAACAGTGCAGGATATAGTTTCAGAGATGCCTAACGCACTCTAGATGTGGGAAGCTCCGTTTGGAATTGAGTCCATTCATGAAATGTATCAGCGTTTCATGACAGTGATGATACAGGATCTAGAAGGAACGGAGGTGATAGTACTTGTCATCATATTTTTTTGAAAAAAAAACATCCAAGAACATTTACAAAAGACTAAAGCGAGTATTAAACAAAATGCAGCAACACAACTTAAAACTGATTTTAAGAAAATGATAGTCCCGGAATAAAGAAGTCCATTATGTGGGTCATTAAATCAGCCAAAATGGACTTGAGGCAGACCATGAAAAGGTCAGAACTGATCAATACATGGTTAGACTTTAAAATAAGAAAGAAGCACCCGCATGCCTAAGCTTCATCACATACCTGCAGAAATGTTTGCCAAATATGTCAGAGATAAGTGCGCCAATTCGAAAATTGTTGGAAAATGACATGCAGACTGGCAGTGGTAAACCACAAAAGAAAGCTTAAACAAAAATAAGAAAATACATCGACAACACATGTTTTAGTTTTGAAGAATCCAAGTTAAAGTCTAACGTTGAACGTAGATTCTAGTTCATTTGGACTTGCAGCAGTCATTCAGCAAAACGAAAAAATAACTTCATATTCACCCCGCGCATGGAATCCAACACAGTAGAGATCATTTCAAATTGAAAAATGGACTATTGCAATTGTGTGGTTGAACAAATATACCATGAGTTGTATGGAGGCGAGTTTACAGTAGAGGCGGATCACAAACCTATTAAGAGTTTTTTTAAGGTGAAATCTAAATCTGGTAAAACTATGTTTGTGTCAAGAAATAAATTATCAGATACTCAGGACAAAATACTGGAGATTAATATCAATCAAATACAGCTGCGTGCTAATTTACCTATGTCTGAGTTGAAATATAGGGTGTTGAAATAAAGCTTCTGAAGAAGATGAGGACATGCGATGTATCAAACCCTTGATTGAGAAAGGATGACCAGAAAATAAGTACCAGACTCCATTAAAAGCTAAGACACAACCTCACGAATATGTTGATGGAATTGTAAACAAAGCGTTATAGGTTATAATCCCAAAACGGCTACAACGTGTAATGTTGCACATTGTGCATCGAACACTTCAATGTTTGGTAGCTTGACACAAGAGAGCATGCGACTTAATGTTCTGGTTCGTATTGATGAGAGACGTAGAGGATAAAGTAGAGAAAACTAAAATTTGCGAACTGAACACTAGTAAAATGAACCATAAAGAGCCGTTGTTGCCCAGTGAATGTCTGATAGGCCGTCATCAAAGATTGGTGAAGATGTGTTTGAATAACATGGCAGACATTATTCGTTGACTGGATTTTTTATCAAAATTACCTGAAGTTGAAAAGCTCGATTGGTTACGTTGATAAAAATGTTATCGCTTATCTGAAAAAAAATATTAAGAGCTACATTGATGAACGTGTTACGGATAATTGACCACAATTCGCTTGTAGTCAATTTAAGGAATTTGGCGAAGAGTGACAATTATAAAACATCGAGACCGCGTTATAATCAAAGAATGGGACAAACTGTAAGATATGTTCAAACAATCACGCACATGCTTAATAAAAGTGAAGATCCCAACAAGACATTAATTGTGCGATAGACTTTACACTTTGATGTCCAAAGAAAAAGTGAACATGCGTATTAAAGGTTGAAAAACTGACCATTGAATTAGAAAGTTTATTATTGAATTACTATGCATATATGTTTAAGTAAGAACAGCCTTATGGCTAAGTACTATGCTTTCAAAACCATTGAAAACATTGCATACTTTCTTGAATCTCAGAAAAAGGGGGATGTTTCATATGTTATATTGCAATGTTTATGTTTACCAGTCTTTAACGTGTTTTATAAGATTTAAGTCCCTTGGATACTCTTTTTAATAAAGATATTAATGGTTCAACATATCTTTGTTAAATACGTTACAGACCATTATTAAAGTCATTTAATAATTATTTGGTTTGTATAGCACTGTAGTTTGGCAGAACGTTCGTATTTTAAAATGTATCGTAATCATAATCTTCATCATTAAACACAACAACAACTATATCATCATCACCATCGTCATCATCTGTGTTTTTTACGCAGCATCACACTATCAAATTTTACGAGAACATGATTATTTTGAACACTAATAGCATTAAACTAAGCTACACTTTATAAACTAAACATTCTAGTACTATATCAATTACTACACAAGTTAAATACTTGGACGGTTACTAATCTAGCTAAAGTCCTTCTGTTTTTATCCGAACAGTATATTGCAAAACTGCTAACAGTTTATTCAGATTAACCTTAACACAAAAACAAATTACCTTCATTAAAAAGAAGCGCCGTTTAGTTTAAATATTGTTTGATGTTAAGTTATAGGTAATCAACGGTAAACACAATCAGACAAAATGTGTTTTACATCATTAAACACATTATAATGACATAATATATATATTTAATGATTTTGATGCAATCGTATTACTTAAACTGAATGTATTTTCATCAGGAAGCTTCAAAAATCACTTTTTTAAATGCATGAAAGAAATGTTCTTATTTTGTTAAATAAAATATTGCAGGAGTGATTGTTATTGATACCAATTAATTATTGATATATTTTTATTGCACACTGTAACACAGTTTCGTTGTTATTTCTCATAAGCCAACTGATTTAAGAGGGAAACAATGTGTTGTAATTATTATTTACATACAGATATGTCTTAAACAATGAATAGAGTTATTATGTCACACATACACTCCAATCCACTGTTGTATTCACTAAACATGTTCCCAAATATTCAGGTGCGAAAGGGATATGAGTAGATAATTTGCAGTGTTTTAGCGGGCATACGTTTAAGTTAATTGCGGCGCATGTGTAAAATAAAAAATATACTTAAAGGCTTAATATCTCAGAGTATGTGAACAAATTATTCAAACTATCAAGGTTTACACGTTCACTTGCTCATAATTAGTTTCACGACCCTTAAGTTTAGGATTGTTAACTGTTTTAAAAGGCGGGTTACTTTACCACCATGTATATTCCCCATTTGCAAGGGGAAAAAATTATCGTGAAATATGTAATTTCAATAGTTATAAAAATATAATTAAAAACAACTATTGAGCAATAATAGGTATAATATGTATAATATGTATAAAACTAAATTAAGTTAATCGCTGCATGTATGCAATAAAATAAAACTGTTTTTCATTAGAATGTTTTACCCATTTAAAAATACATTGTATTAATATATTTCAAACGATAATTGACACAGGTGTATCACTACTGCTTGAAAAAACTAAATTATAACACGAATTCTTAAATCAAGTTAACATATATCGAGATATGTTCCATGCTTACAGTGGTTAAATATACAATAGGGCAATAATAAAATCACAATGAACAAAGAAATCCCATGATAAAAGGTAACAATCTAATGGCTAATGGCAACGCTATTTGTTTGCATACAACGTCCATAATGAAACAGTATAGTCATTATAACGCGATGATAAACAGTTATTGATCACAAGAAGCATATATCCAATAGTTGTGTCGTATATAGGCATATTAAAATGATAAAGAGTACTTAATTTTGCAAAATTTCGGTTAAGAAAAGTTTTTCCGGTGACCGGTTTAAAAATGAAATTCTATTCAAAATAATTAAATATCACATAAATATTTCTTTAAATACTGTATTTTTTATTTGAGAACGATCTGAAGTGATGCATCAATCTGAAGCAACTAGGAAACAATTATGAAATTATAATTTCACATACATTATATGTACTGCGTTTGAATTCTGAAAACAACTTACAGTGTTTGTAGGTTCTTCAGTCCTTGAAATGCATCCGCAGGAAGGGAGTCGATAAAGTTGTTGTGTAAATCCCTGAAATAAAAACAAAGTTAACTGAAGTGATCAAATAATAACATTATCATGCGAAACAAATAATCATATATTTCAAATAAGCTAAGAAATGGTTAATGTGCATCTGCTTATGCCTCTAAGCAGGAAAGACTATATTCAAGTTAGACGTTCCAACATCTAACAGCACACTTAAACAAATGACACCCATAAGACAATATCAGAGACAGTTCTTCCGTACAAAATACCCCGATGATGATGATAATGATGATGATGATGCTGCTGCTGCTGATGATGATGCTGATGCTGATGATGCTGCTGCTGATGCTGCTGCTGCTGATGATGATGATGATGAAGATGATGAGGATGATTATGATGATGATGATGATGCTGCTAATGATGATGCTGCTGCTGATGATGATG
>NC_068355.1:208749580-208774580 GCF_020536995.1 Dreissena polymorpha
TACACCAGCACCCGATTTTATAAACGCTGGTTAAAGTTACCGCTCGGTAACATTCAAACCTTGGTAAGTTTGCGGTTATTGTATGAACACGATATACCGCAAAGTAACCTAACCGCGCATAGTGGAATTTAACCACCGGTAACTTTAACCAAAACATTACCACAATGCATTTTCTAATGACGTAATTTTCGCGCCAAGTGTCACGCTTATAAACAGCGACATGTTTTTTTTGTATCAAATTCATTTACAAATGAATTCACAATAAAATAAAGCATTAATTTTAACTATGAGTTCATCAAAATGACCAGGGACAAATTGATAATGATGTCGGGATTTGCATCATTTAGCGGAATCCCTGGTGCTTCCAAACTGCAAGAGAGTGCTTACAAAGACGTCTATTCTTCTTGTTGTTTTAGATGTTACATAACAATTATACATGGTCGTCGTAACATGCTAGACTATTCCTCTAATTTGGCCTTGTTTACAATAAACTTACTTACTTTCTTGTACAATAAGGGAATTCACCATAGACGAATAAAACATTGTTCAAGTTTAAATATATCTGTGTATGCAGAAATCTGCAAATGCAACCGAGTTCACCAACGGCTATTATTTGTGTCGTGTTCTGAGAAAACAGGGCATAATGCATGTGCGTAAAGTGTCGTCCCAGATTAGCTTGTAAAGTTCGCACAGGCTAATCAGGGACGACATTTTCCGCCAAAAATTGATTTTTGCTAAGAAGGGACTTCATTTTAACAAAAAATGTCATACAAGCGGAAAGTGTCGTCCCTGATTAGCCTGTGCAAACTGCACAGGCTAATATGGGACGATACTTTAAGCAAATGCATTATGCCCATTTCTTTTCAGAACACGACACATTTGATAAACTGCTCCGGTTCATTTTAACAGCAGTATTGTACATAGAGTACATGACGTAGCGTGTGACAAAAAAGAAAGTTTATTGAGTTCTGCATGGATTATAAACAATGCACATTGTACGAAATAAGGAAATTGTGATAAATTGACAATAAAAATATGTCGATACACAGTACATGTACATGTGAAATTAGTCGTTTTTATAATAAATCGACAAAAAAGACTCGCACTTTTCTCAATTGCAATATGCAAGATTGGACTATAGACAGAGTGATTTTCGGATGTAAAGTTTTAAGTGAATGATATACTCAGCGTTGTGCTGTGTATGTGTAAAAATCGTTATTTGGCGAAATATATTATTTTATAACGCAGTCATAAAAACGAGCTATAAGCCAAAATGAGAAGAATAGGCTAGCATGTAACGACGACCATGTATATGTTACATCACTTTAAACAACAAGAAAAGTATGCGTCTTTGCAAGGACTTTCTCGCAGTTGGAAGCACCAGGAATTCCACTAAATGATGCAAATCCCGGCATCAACATAATATTTTCCGTGGTCATATTTTCGTCAACAATTTAAATAATTTGATGAACTCATAGTTAAAATGTATACTTTATTTTATTGTAAATGAATTTGTAAATGAATTTGATTAAAAAAATAAGTAAAATATATGTCGCTGTTTAGTTTGTGTGTTAACGAAATCGAAGCGTGACACTTTGCGCGGAAATTACGTCACTAGAAAATGCAGTGTGGGAATGTTTTGGTTAAATTTACCGGTGGTTAAATTCAACTTTGCGCGGTTAGGTTACTTTGCGGTATATCGTCTTTATACAATCGAGTTACCTTGAAAGTTATTTAACCTGAATAACTGCAAACTTACCAAGGTTTGAAAGTTACCAAGCGGTAACTTTAACCAGCGTTTATACAATCTTGGTGCTGTTGTGTGGGATTTTAGATAATATTATTATTTTAAACTATCAAAGTAATCAAGTAATCCAAATAAAAAGAATGTAAACTGTATAGTGCACACACTTTCTTCTTATTTGACATCAATAACTGTTAAAAGTATTATTGTCAGCGTATTCACATTGCTTCACTCTTGTTGAAACACATTTTATTCTTAAGATAATTTGAACATATATGGCAAATAACTTAAAACGTATATGCGTTATTCCCAATTGATTTTCACAGTAGCCTACAACAGGGTATTCTCGAGGCACGAAAGGAATAATCGTTTGCGTGGAAACACCGTATTTATATCAGATACATGATCGTAGTTATATTTATCATATTTGTTTATGTCGGTGACCAAAGCAGATTTAACGTCAAGGTTATTATTGAGAACTACATTTAACTATTTGTATTATGATGCCACGAGTGCAGTCGGTGTGGAAAATAATTATCCTCTAAATACAATAAATAAGTTAATGTAACGTGTAATTAAGACCGTCATATTTTTAAGTTTATATTCACCAATTCTGTATTAAAGAAGCAATTTTACCCGTTCAACCTCGCATTAGGGCTTGAACGGTAAAAAATGGTCAAGAAAATTGATATGTTTATTTAAATGTTCTATGCAGAGATAAGTCTTATAGAAAAAACACTCGTTATAATTATTATGTAATTTTGTGGTGACTAGAAATTGAGGATCATGATAATATTGATAAATGAATTCCAAGTTAAGAATTGGCGTTTATAAGTATATTGATGGAGACCTGTGATACTTAAAGTACCCCATACATATGGGAATACAAACACACATAGAGTTTCAAAGTTGCTTTAACATGGTGTTAGATTTTAAGTATGCATGTGGGCAATATCGTTTTAAATGCAATATGTTCAAGCATTTTTTGAGATTATAAGCAAAATCATGTATCATTTATACATATTACCAATATTTGACCGTATCAATATGTGGACATCAATAAATACATATAAATAAGATCATATGTATTTGTTTACTAGCAATTAATTATTTAAGCCTCTAACGTTCTCTTAAGAGAACGTCAAATTCTTATTCTTTACATGCGTTCTAAAAAGACATCTTTTAAGATACATGTCGCTGCTAACATCATTTTGGGTTTGTTTTATTTTTCCTTTACAACTCCCAGTTTATACAAAACAGACGTTAAACAAAAGTTGCATAATGCGGACTTATTGTTTGCCTCATCGTTATAATATTCGGTGGCATTCAATTTAAATATTCCCTCAAAATTATGCTTTTTTTAGACCAGTACTGTCGTTTGTATGTGCATTAAACGCGGTTTGTAAATGTGTCAAGTAATTATTTCAAAGCATGAAAATAATAAATAATTAAATGGTATTTTGAAGTTTGTCAGTAATTATATAAGTAGATATTTGAATTGTTTGACAAACGGCTCACGAAAAACCGGCTGCCTCCGTTTTAAGCACTGACGATCTATTTTTTATACTACCATCTGATAATTTGCAGCCACGGACATTCGCCCCAATACAAAGTCGATTACAAAACAAAGCCCGTGAACACTTAGTTGCACTTTTGGACTGATAAGTTTAATTTAGTAATTGGGTTGAAACAAGAAGGCGCTATTTAAGAACAAAATGATTTGTTTAAAGAATACATTTACCTATCCGTTTTATATTGTTAAAACACAATTAAACGTTCAATTTCTAACAGCATATCGTCAATTCCGTTAACAAAATTATAACGGCAGTTGGTCAGAATGTACCGTTACTATTTTTAAAAAGGAAAATTGTCTAGATTATATGGATGCCGGGAATTCCGGTAGTCGAAGCTGTGTGTTGTCTAGTTTCTCGAAGAGTTTGTTCAGATGGGATTGGTAAGCGATAGTGGCCTTCGTACACTCTTCTGTGGACATCTGCTTCACTCACGGTGTTAATCCTTGCGTCGTCGTTAACATGCTACATGGTATGGAGACGGTGATTCTCGAGGTCGTAAATTACTCGATGGCAGTTGAAAAACGATAGTGAAATACCGGAGGAAAATAGTCGGGAGACGATTGGCTGGTCTGACAAATTAATCGGGTGCCGCTTGATCAGGCGGACAATATCAACGGACGCCAATCGTCCTGATCGACACATTTACAATATGCAGATTGTTAGGGAATGAAAAAAACGGGGCAAGCCGATTGTCATGATGACACCGTCTAATGATAACACATTAGCAACACGGTGCCATAATTCACAGGGGGGGACACATGCCTCATTATTAAACGCAATTTATCATATATCCATGTATTCAATTGGAAGGTCATTGAGCAGTCATGTCGTGGAAAAATGAAACGCAAACATTTCTAAACGGATGCTTCAATAAGATATGTAACATATGGTAAAAGTGAAAAAGTCATATGTCCAAAGCAGATTATTATATATACTATTATGTATAAATATTAGACGTTTATTAATAATATAATATAATAACTATTTAATAAATATTTCATTATTATATTTTTTACTTCTTTATGTATCATATTAAGCAGGAAACGATAAATAAATCAAAGTACTGACAGAACTGGTATGATGATGCTTTTAAAGATGATGGGTATAAAAGCATCAATTTAAGTTTATCTTCATAACCACACATTTGTATGAGGGTACGAACACAAATTTGGGTAGAAACATTTTGGGTACCCAAAACAATATGCCAAACAAAATTTTGGTACGAACAAAAATTGGGGTACGAACAAAAATTGGATACGAACAATAATTTGTGTACGACAAAAATTGGGTACGAACAATTTGGGGTACGGAAAAAAATGGGGGTACGGGGAAGTAGTACCCGTAGGAAACATGACCCAAAATCGCACACTCTCGGCCCTTTCCATAAAAAACATCAGATACGTACCTAGAAGGCAATAGTATAAATACACATTTTGGAAGCGGTAATACGGTCCTACCTACGCGCGTAAAAATGTAAGCGAAATATGTTAACAAAGCGGTAGCCTGTCAGGAATGTTTGAGTGTACGAATAAAGTTTATTGAAGAAATGTACATAACATATACTAAATAAGCAACGGCGGTATTTTTCGCATCCACATAATTGTTAATAGTTTGATATCACAAAATGAAAGTGAAAGAAAAACTGCCAACGTGTCGATTTTGCTGGCACGAGAGGGCGATTACATTCAATGTGTTCACATTTTTGCCATAGGCTTTGTCAATGACCTTTATAGTATGGGATGCTTTGTGATTATTTATTGCTATCATGTAACTGCATGTTACGATATACAAAGCATAAATAATGATATAAATATACTGATTGAGTTTATAACAATATTATAACTTTAAAGCCAGATCAATTAAGGACTTAAAATACATTTGTTGTCCTGATCTTATGAAGACTTGAAATATTGATGCACATATAGTTTTACGATATGGGGTGATCCACAAATAAAAAGTATATTTGATCTGTGTTGTGCAGGCTCTTTTTCCATGACTGTGAAAGTGATATTTCCATGATAAAAGAATGTCAAATTTTTCTGAAGTATTTCATTCAACAGTTGATGAACTGTTTTGCATATAATTTGCCATTGTAATAGGTGTTTGTTAGGTGATCAACAGGAGATGAACAGGGTGCCAGAAAAAAGAGTATCTTTTTGAGATATGGTCAGGGCTTCATAAAGAAGCGGTTAAATGGTATACATTTTATATCTGGCCAGTGCTCAAGAGAAAATTGGTATACATTTCAGAACATTTTACCATTTAAAATTATTTAAATACCCCTTGACTTAGGCTCTTAATTCATCTAGCATGAACATGTGTACTATATATTTTTAGCACTTATAATATTTAATGTACATATTTAATCTACCAATGTGTACAGATACTACTTAATATGTATTTGACTGTATTGAATGTAGGCACTAGCTAAAATATCCAATAGAATAAGATCAGGGGGTGAAATATAGCTCGCCTGAAGATCTGAACATGGAGCTAGGTTTATATATATTTAAACACACTGATAAAATATGTTAAACAATACATTGATACTACAGAGGGGAAATAATCCCCTCCAAAAAACTTGATGCATAATAATGTTTAATAACAATGTATAATATTTTTGGATCTGGATCTGGATCTGGATAGGTACACAGCAGGACCTTTATGAATGCTCTCTGCGGGGGATAAATGGGAGTCACTTACATTTTGTATTTACTTTAATTCACTGAAATTTATCACTGAAGTTACAGTATAATCTAATTTGATATACTTTATTAGATGTACATGATGGTATCAAGCAACACATATTCAATAATTATCAGTATAAATGAATGTCATGATTTTAGTATCATTAAACTGATTTCAGTCAAGTTTATCATTCATATGCATTAATGGTGTTCATTTTATCAATGTAAGTATTCTAGATGCAAATATATTTGAAATAATACAGATTGATATACTGTATATAATGTAACGCCACATCCAAGCAGTCCATCAAACCATTCCAACCGAGCCTTCTGGTGTGCCAACGCACCAGCAGAAAAGTCAAATGTCATCTAGCAGCTACATTAGTTACAGAAACATGTTAACATGTGTATCTGCTTGAAAAAAAATGATTATCTTTAATGAAATCATCTGACCATGCATGTCCTAGATTTCAAAAGCATGGCCCTGGTCTGACACATTGGTAACATTAACGTAAACTTTTACCAGGTTTCTGAAATTAGTTTTTTATTGAACTATGTAAGAAAATCTTATATAATCACACCTTTAAAACGTTCCACAATTCCATAACAGCAAATCTGGATTTAGGTGATCTTCAATGGTGCATTTACACTTTAGCTCTGTCACAAGAGTGCTGGCAAAGTCAAGTCACATATTTAAATCTACGCCATGTCAAACTCAAAGTGTCAAAGACAAGTGAAAGATACGTTCATTAATTATTGTCCAATTGTTAATTACTGCTGTGAGTTTTATATAATATAACTGATGACCATCATGTGGGGGAAAATTCACATTATATTAGTATATCATGTTAAGCAGCCTTTTAGATTACACAGTTTGCCAGTTTTCAATGTCGCTTGGGGGGATCACACCAGCAGTGCAACCTTCTACAATCAAAGTCGACACTATGCCACTAGGCTTATAGGAAGATTCTGAAATGCTCGATCCCTCTAGAGCAATCAAACCAAAATTAAGTCAAATATTGCCGACTCGGTTTTATTGAGTCGGTTCATGAGAGATTATGAAAGGTGCAACATCTCTCACGCCCACTAGCAGCGCCTTAAGCAGTATTCAATTCTAAACACGAAAGTGCATGATTCATTGATCCCGAGAGACCAGAGACCACTTGATTAATGTTTGAAATAAAATCATTTGATTAATGACAATTAATTATCTGAGCCAGGTCACAGGGAAAGGGCAGTTTAATCAGTATCCAATTAAACTATTTGTTAATTACAGAAAACCGCTTTTAAGCAAACAGCTCCCAAGCGACCGAAGGCTGATTCGGTTCAAAACTGGCCACAATCGCCAATGTCTATTTTACTGTGACACAGTTCATTTAACTTAAAATTATATCAAGTACTAAAATAGAAAGAAGAAATAATACAAACCAATAAAGAGCTTGTAATCAATGTTGAATTTCAGGACAGCATGGTGATCTGCAAATCCCATATACTATTTTGATATCGGGTATCATAGTCATTCAATAAGTCGCAAAATGCTCGAATACAATTTATAAAGCAAAATGTGACTTAAATTGATAACTTAAAATACCAGTATGCCAGTTTTGCCGTGTCAAGCTGTCAAGATCCAGAAAGTCATTCATTCACATCAAATATATCCTTCGAATTCCATCCATTGTTGTCATTAGCGGAGATTTAGTGAATAAATAACTCATATATCCTAAATGACATCTTCTAACTAGACAAACAAGCCGACTTATAGTGTAAAAAAGTTTTGACGCGAGTGTAAGCATTACCTCATGGGCGAGGTCATTGTTGTATGTTGAAGCACGAACGACAACTCTGTTAGGAGAATGTTATAAATGATAATCAGCGAGGTATGTCGATTGAGAAAATTACACATACTCAATCGGACTGGCTCGGTCTTTAACAAAGGCCGCCTTTGTAAATAATTTATTCATGGCATGATAACATTGAAGAGCTGCTTCGTCATAACGTATAAAGTGTGTATGTCGCGTCAATGAACAAAACAACATCATTAAACATGTTATTACGTTTTGCCAAAATGGGTGTTCATAATATGTACGATATATAAATACAATATATATGATATAAATGCTTGATAATTATCACTTATTATCGGTAATGAAACAATGCGTTCAATTAGCATCCTGGGCATTATTGTTTTTTCAGTTGTATGTTAAAATTATTATATTTGCCATGCAATTTACAGGAAATTCATGTAATGCAACGGCTATTATGAATCTTTGTTTTGTGAATGTGTCGATGTTTAGTCGGAAGACCACTTTTACATTGACTCTTTTTTTTAACTCTTTGTTGTACAAAATGCAAGTGAATGTGTTAATACACGATTTTGGTACTGCTATCATTGATTTATTATTTAAGAATAAAACTGTTTCGTTCGAAATGTCCAATCGATATATTTACTTAACACATGCCTGCATGCATAAACTTAACGTTACTGTAACCAGTGCTTTTGCCAAGCAGTCAGTTCACAGCCGTTAATCACGGGAGATTCATTGATACATGAGCCAATGCTTCCTCCAAAGTGTCGCTTTTACAAGGCGATTTGGTTTTGTATGTTGTTTTTTTTCAACATATTTCGCATTATTTTTAAAAATCTGCCTATGCAGTGCGAATCAGCGAATATAAATTCACCCAAACATATACATAAACACTTAACGGCCGTGCAGTTCGCATGCATGCGCGAAATCTAGCGAATCAGAACAACACAAATCAATACGTTTATATATTTGTAACATTAATATTACCGATACAATATAATTATAAGGAAATTGAACACTGCTTATCACACAGAGAGCAACGCCCGAGTGTTGCAATTGCATCTGCCTTGGAATGCAAGTTAATTAAGATCGATATATATGGCTGATTAAATGGTTGAATAAAGTCCCGGTCTTCCTTGAATAATTCTATGCATTTAACTAGGAAGTGTTATGGTATGTTTTCCGACCAGAATCTTTGACAATATGTGAAAATACTTAAAATTGCGACAAATAATTGTTTAGTTTCACTTAGTATTACCAGAGACGTTTTTGTATCATACTATTGGGAAACAGATATTTGGACATAAACTTACCTCCGTCTGCCCTCCCTAAGTATCTGGTTTTGTGTCATTACCACCTTTGAACCTTAAACTAATCTGTTTGCTAACAGACGTTCCACTATTCATAATCGGATTGCTTTTCGTATAATATTTTCGAATGAAATTTGCCTATATGTTGACACAATTACACAATCATTCGACTGTAATGTTTTTTATTTGACAAGTTAATAAGCCATGTAACGTTGTAGCTATAGTGATTACCCAAACATTAAGTATGATTTAACTTAATTGATTTTTGAACATTATGTAATAATTGAAATGAATTCAGACAAATAATATGACACAAATAATACGTCATCAACACTTCTTAAAGGCTAAATTAAAAGGTCCATGTCAGTTCAGTCAATATATTTAAAAAGCCAATATCTGACTTTAAGGTAACATATCAATTTTGTATATGCTAACAGGGCAAATATATTAAACCACACATTGCACAAACGATTCCACAACATTCGTCTCAAAATTTACTCTGTGGAGAACCAACAAAGAGTCTGAACACAATTTTCAGGAATGCAGGGACCACCAACAACAAAGGGAAATGTATGGCCTGCAGGGGAACAGGAACAGGCTGTACAGAACATTACCCGTTTACCTTTGCGGACTCCAAGTGAAGAAGTTATCGAGAAAAAGAAGAAGAACACGAAGAACAAATAATAAGAAAAACAAGATGAAGAATTAAAACTGTCAAAGTGTATTCGTAAGATTCTTATGCATTTCAAATTAAGAACACATATTTTATAAATCCGAAGAGAAGAACTAGATTTACCTTAAGACATGTTAGCACCAATATTATCAGCGTGTCGAACCCCTTTTCAGAAATGCTCAACATGCAAATACGGACATATACCCAGTTTACAAACATACTTATACGCACACTGAAACAGTTTGGCAAATTGTGCAACAAATAACTTAACCAATCAGGCCATTAGCATATCTACAAGAGAGCTCATCTGCACACTACCAAAATTGATATGATACACAACCTCACACTTGAGTAGGAGCATCTATTTCACTTAAAAAAAGGAAATAAATCTTCTAACTTCTAGTAAATTTAACGCATCGAATAGTGATATGCCTTTTACATAATAAACTCGCTTGCCGAACTAAATTGTAGTAATGCCCTTTAGTGTATTTATGTTTTACTTGCTTAAACATTGAATATCATCAAAAGCTTAAACAGCATTCTGAACTATATATTATGAAATATGAAAACGTAGTGTTATGACAAAATACAGAGATTATTTCATTGACTTATTTTGTTTCTTACGGACTTAAAGTGTTATAACTTGTATTACAGTATAAAACGTGGTCGACTCCTCGACGTGTAATAACACTATGAAGATGAATGAACATATTTATTGGTTGTCAAGTGAATATCATAATAAACAAACATTCTTAATAAATATTATATGTAAACATATTATATGTAAACATATAAAAACGTGAGACTTGCTTGCCGCCACGAAGTGTTTAACTTTTTTTAAACCAAACAGTTTATGCTGATGAAGGTCGTTATAACATGACAATCAAGTTGTGTAAAAATAATATACAGTTTATTACACGTTCGGGTCGTGTGGGTTACAAGGTGTGGGTAGTAAATAATCATTTTATTGTTAAATGTATATAAATATATCATTTTGTCATAAACATTTTACAAATAAAAGATTCTTAATAACTTATTTACTAAACTCGAAAAAGATTGGGTGAATTTTGAAGTATAGCTTCAATTCGCTATTTGTTTTAGAGATTACCGAATTTGGGTATGGTCTTCGGTTGTGAAGGGGACACCGGAGTACTCAAAAGAAACCCCACATATTCGGCATTGTGAACACCGATCAAACTAGCATTCTTCCTTTGATGGGGATTAAACCCTTGTCGACGAGGTGAGGCGCGCATGTACCAACTACTGCGCTAACCAAAAATGATGCATTTTTTTTTGTCAAGCAAGTTATGACTACATGTACAAAAAAGGCCTTTGGCTTAAACACATACAAGAAAACGCATCCAATATAGATTACATAGGAAAACGTAACACTTTACACTTAGAAGGAACACGCAGACGGTGATCTGGGTTCGGTTAACGTGGTAATACATATTATTTTGTTGTTTTAAAGGGATCTTTTCACGCTTTGGTAAATTGACAAAATTGAAAAAAGTTGTTTCAGATTCGTAAGTTTTCGTTTTAGTTATGATATTTGTGAGGAAACAGTAATACTGAACATTAACCATGCTCTAATATAGCCATTATATGCATCTTTTGACGATTTTAAAACCTAAAAATTATAAAGCGTTGCAACGCGAAACGATTGAATAATTTGGAGAGTTCTGTTTTTGTCGTTAAATTTTGTGAAACTACGAAGATTACTTATATAATGTATAAAATACGTGAAGAATGTGTACACGGCGGAATAGCTCAGTAGGCTAAAGCGTTTTTACTTCAGGACTCTGGCAGGACTGCAGGGGTCACTGGTTCGAAACCTGCTCCGGGCAATGTTCTTTAACATTTTTTATTTATTTTCTTGATTTTTTACTGGAGCTTTTATGATCTAATGTTTACATTTATCAATATAAAGCATTTAATGAATAAGTTTAAAAAATGCCAAAATCTGTGAAAAGGCCCCTTTAATTTTAATTTTTAACGTCAGTTATACACTTTTAAATAATAAAATATAAATGCTGTATTAACAAGTATACTTGTTCTGGTAAAAATTTAAATATGCACGAAGAAGTTAAAAGCAGACGGCAATCGTTATATGTTAATTTGGTTAAAAGTTGTACTCGATTTGAACAAAACACACATTGTTTCTCATTTTGTAAAACATTCATAATAAGTATTCACATATGCATATTTTGTTAAAATAGTACATTTTTTTTGTTAATTCAGAATGATGCAGTTATTGATAACCATGCATTAATTATGCTTAGGTTCACACAATTTTAACAATTTGAAATATTATATTGTTTAGCTTACTTAGATTTTACGTATTATTTTATATCATATGGTAAAACTTTCAATTTCAAGTGAAGATAGCTTTGTGTCTAATCCTGAATAAAAGTATTTGTAAGCATAATTATTGAACCCAATAGTACTCGATGAGACTTTACAGCCGATTTAAGTGCTTACTTTTGCATCATATATTGCCAAGGTCAAGGAAATTGGAAAGTTCGTATCGTTCTCCGATGTCGCTTAACAATCATATCAAGGAGTGAAATCAGTTACCTTCATTTCATCCAATGATAAACGGTTTTGTATCCTTGGCGTCACTTAACTTAATTCATGATTTGACCGAGTCGATGGAAAGCACTTAGAGCTCGTAACTTCACCAGCACAGATAGCCATTCGGCTCGACTGGTTGGTAAAGAATCGTTTTATCTTATCGTTAAACCATGTATCGATGAAAAAATAACCGATAACAGTCAATATGTTGTGCAGATTCGTTTTCATTTCAAACAATACATATCTATTTTAATATCTCTGTGTGTTGTTGGACACGAGGACCGCCAGTTTCGGAAAGTGACCAGTCCTTATAATATGTTATCGAAAATGTCCGAGGTCCGACGTCTCGTGCATAGGCTGCTGTTTAAAAATTAAAAAAAAAGTTGTGCATAAGAGTCATGAACAGACATTGTTTATAATATTTTGTTAATGTTTTCGTTTCATTGGTAGCAATCCAGTGATCATGGTCGTCGTAAAAAACAGGTATTTGTTTAGATAAATGAAGCCCAAGTAAAACTGCTCCTACCTTGCCTTTTACTAATACATCAGCGGCTTGAATGCGACTTGAATAAAAATACATTATTTGATTATAAAATGTCTTTGTCTGTAATAATCTGCTGTACTCTGAATCTTTTCCGTTGCATTCAAAAGACATTTGGTGTTATTTTAATATATTCAGTTCTGAATATAAGTAGTTTACCTTGATAGAAATTTCTTACAATGACCTACTAGTGTGAGATATAATGATACCCGACTTCAAAAGTGGCATGGCTGTTTAAACATAAAAATGCCGATTCCGAGTTGTCCTGTTGCCTTAATAGCGGATACATTGGTAATACTAAGTGTCATGTTTAATTTCATCGGTAAGCTCTGTTGATGCAGTGCCATGTCTAGTATCTCCCATACTGGCGTGTGGAACCCCGTTTTGTGCATTTGTTTAGTGCGACAATTGTGCTTAGGTTGAGTTAAATTACATAACGATTTGTATTCTAATAGCATCGAAAGTTGCATTCAATTTCCAATATAAGTTGGTTTTTTTTTAAATTGTGACTAAATATTTGCGATCCCTACTACAGTTAGCTATAAGAATCCCTTTTGTCAATACATGGCGAATGGCCCAATCATTTACGGGTTGAAAGACCATGGCTGTTTTAGTTGTTCACGATTTCATAGTATTTTGTAGTCTGTCATGATGAGTAGTATTAACACACGTTTTGAACGTTTCAACATAATTTTTCATTGCGGCAATCAATTATTAATAAATTAATTAATTATTATATCGGGATGACAAACGTTTAAGGTTAAACAATTGATGTTTACGCATTGCGTATTGCATATTGGAAATTAGCCGACAAACGCCATTTGTTTTTACCTTATAGGCATGTTAAATCTGTTATATATCGTTTCCCGGAAAAAAATACAAATATTCAACAAATGTGACTATACTTTTGCCCTTAAACTCGACAAATGGTTTTAGTTTTGCATTTAAAATATCGAGTTTTCAAGTTAATCGCTTGCGATCATCTAAAGTTTCCTGAAAATTTGGTTGTAGCGATAGAAATCTACGATTCATAAAACTGAGTAGTACGGTTTAATCATCTATACGTCATAGTCACGTTGTATAGTCAACAATAGGCTAGTCTGCAGTACTTATGGGCATATCAAGCAAGTGCAAATAATAAACAGTTGATCCGATACATGTGCCTCTATCAAAAAACACTTCTTAGGTCTGATAAATTTCTATCAGAATAAATGTAAACACCACGAAAATCACAAAATTTAAAAACAAGATTCACATTTGCACATGTTTGTTGTAGTAATTTATTTGCGAATATACAATTATAATAACGAATTATGCAAGTCTAAAATACTTATTACTTGCATCTTTTGATGATTTAAAAACCTGAAAATTATACAGCTTTACAAACGCAAAACGATTGAATGATTCGGGTTGTTTATGTGTTATCATTATATTTTGACACCAAGCGTGAATTGCTAAGAAACAATATACAATACATTTACAACTACAATAGCAAATAGCCGATCGGTTTTAGCGAATTACTTTTACTCCAAAGGTTTTTGGTTGGTGGACAGGCGTTAATATATTGTATTCTGGATTTATTCTTGACAACTTTATTTCCGATATTTACATTATAAATTTAAAGCATTTCAAAACATTCTTAAATCTGTGAAAAAGTCCCTATAAAAACGTTGAGTTTGATGATTCATTCCAATCTGTAGTTCTAGACAAGATCTTTATAGTGCATACTTGAGTTCGTGTTTTCCGTTGCCGTTACAAAAAAAACAGGGGTTATGCAATCACGGAATACTTTTGTCAATGAGAATGAGATGGTTTGTTTGCTTTGGTGTTGGCGAGAATTTATTTTCCGGTATAAAATATTGTTGTGTCAGAATAGTTCGCTCTCGCCGTAATAAACAGATACCCTGTTATTATTAAATTAACTCTTTGCAAACAAGGAATCTGTCATCAACGACTTTTTCGATTGTTTTGTTTTTGTTGTTTTTTAAAGCTTTTTATGTTGTATGTTGTTCATTTTGAAGTTATTTAACCATAATTTCGAAAACTGTGGCCATCAAATCGCCAATCTATAAACATTAATGTACGCTGCAAAATCTCGTATATGAAATACATATTTTACAGTTTCTTTTAATATTTACTAATAATAGCGACCTTTGTCATGCGTATACGATAACGTTTGTACATTTTTAAAATGAATATAAATTTTATATATTGCAGTGGTATAGTGGATACGCATAGCGATCGGGAGGTCACGGGTTGGATTACCACTGTGGGAGTGTTCTTTAAATGTTCCCATAGACACCAAGAAATGGTTCTAGTCCCAGGAAACGGACTCGAAGGCGTTTCAATTAAGCCTTAGGCTTTCTATGCAATCGAGCTATAATAAAAAGGTTAAACCTACAAATAACATGTATATATATATATGTATATATATATATATATATATATATATATATATATATATATATATATATATATATATATATATATATATATATATATATATATTCCAAATAACGTTAACATTTTATTGTTATGTAAGCAAAACTAATTCTTGAATATTTTACAATAATTGTATTTACTTATTTATCTAATATATAAGAAATCTCCCTCATTCAGTGTTATTTTGCCTTGTTTAAATGTCGACTAAAGGGCAAGCGAAATATACATGGCTTGAAGAGTTATCGCGTACTTGATTAATGTCGTAAAGATATAATTATACATATACATTCGTGTATATTTTATTTAATTACGACTATTGAACTGTTGTCGGTGTTTTTCTGGAGAAACACGAGAAAGGAAAAACAGGGGCGATACATAAGATCGAGAACTAACTTACGGAAATGGCAATTTAACACACGTATTGTCACAAAACGCCATGTATAAACACGATACGATCTAATAAATGCTGAAATTAACATAAAATAAACTGGACGTTTTTCTAATGAACCCAGCGCAGTTTTAAATCAGTGTTTATATATTCAATGTTCTGGTCACAATGGACAGTTGTAAGTGTGCATTATTCAAATTTAAAAATATCCTTCCGTTTCTTAAATGTGCTTTGTTCCGATCACAATAAACACTTGTAAATATGGGTGTGTGTATTTTTAATCTAATGAGGTCCTTCCGCGCATGAAGCTGCTTTATGTTATGACCGGAGTGTATCCTATCACTCCTACTCAATTAACAAACATGTACTAGAATCACGAACGTTGGGGCGGTTTTTAGTTAAATCATCAATTTAAAGATATTCATTTGTTACTGAACCATTTTAAATGTTGGCCTTATCCTGAGTTGTGGGGGGGGGGATTAAACTCCACCAACCCGGAATGGTGATCACAATCCAACTCACATACTTCTGAGAACGGGATTTAACGAACCGCCCGGCAAATATAAACGATACAATATACAGTGGGTAGGAAAGGATCTTATTTAGTTCCTTCAATCCATTTATAAATAATACTATGTACAAATACTAATTTAAAAATAAATAAGTATGCATACCTTGATACAATTAAGAATGTAGTTTGTGGTGATCTAATTATACCATCAAGTTAAAAGTCTCTATATGTTCATTTATGTAGTGTATGTATGAACCCATAACTTTTTGAGATGGATGGCATTTTGTATAAAAAAGGTATATATCATTACCACGGCAAAAACAGGGCATTCAAATACGGACCAGTGTGATATGAATATAACATAATAAAACAAAGAATTATATTATGTTAGTGTATATTATATTGTATGGCTGTTTGTTTCCTGAAAATGTGAAGACAAGTGCAATAGCCAACGCATATCCTTTAGGGACCTCTTTTAGTTATACTAACATAATAAAACTCTTAGCAAAAGTCCTTCTTATTGAACCGAATTGCAATATATTCAGCATGTCGTAAGTGTTCAATACGTTTTAAATACTATAATACCATGCATTTTTTATGTGTAAATTGTTTGTGTTGTTTTATATTCAAGTTAAAAACGGTTTATCTTCAGTCCACAACAGGTGTGCAAATTGTATGTCATATAAAAAGCTTTGGATTGTTTAATGTGATCGAGAAGTTACTCATCATCAGTTACAAATCATGCTTTGCAGTACACATGTGTTCAAATTGAACGAATGTGATGGTCCATCTGCATTAATTAAGAATGGATATTGACAGTTGAAAAGTTATGTTGACCAATTAACAAATGGACAACATGTGGTCCTCTTTCAAACATGGAACATGTTGAAGAAGTTAATGCCGGATCGAACAAGTTTAAAACATGTTTGATATGCCTTTATTTATTCAAATCTGATCAAGGTTTAACGTTTGAGAACAAATGATAAAAGGGTTATGAGAACCATAAGGCATTCGTAAAACAAGAACTAAACCGAATCGTAAAAATAAAATGGTGATGTTCAACGGATAAACATAGCTATCACTCCATTTGTGTAAGACCTTCGTGATAACTAACGTCAATATTTACCTTTCTACTTGATGGTATACAGGTAAGATGTCATTCAGCTATGATTTATAACTGCAATTGTAAGTGACGAAATAAAACATAACTATGACTTGAAACTTATCGTTCACTGCCGGTGATAAAGTTTGGTATTAGAACCTACACAGAGAGATTGGTCTCAATGGAAAGTTGGATCAACAGTAGATTTGGCAATATTTGGTCATGATGAATTTAAGTGAAGTTTTACATCAATATCAGATTACCCACAAACACATCCTGACAGTGTACACAATGACAAGTTAAATATGTATTTATATTGAAAACATTAATGTTGCTGTCAATAATATTAACAAATCATTGTCTGCATTGATGCATAATCACTTGTTCTTTATAATCCATTATAAATTGAATTGATCAATTAACATTAGTTTGATAATCACTTATCGTAAAATTGTTAAAAGCAATTGAAAAAATACATTAGTTGACAGTGTGCAGTTTCTTTTATTTTATTTAAATATGAATTGTTTATTTAATTAAGTGTTTGTCTAATATATAACATATTTGATATGTCAGATATTACATTTACTGAATATTTTAAATGCTGTTATTTCAATTACAATTAACCTTTTTTGAATTGGATGCATTATGTTTTCTTTAATCGGATATTGTAATCAATTAAATTCACACACACATAGATAATATCCCACCTTACACTTTTTACTTAATGATTGATGCAAAGAACCCGAAATGTTTATTGATACACATGAATATTGTTGTTCAATTTTTATTTAAAGCGAAGCAGGTCAAGTTGTTGACAGTTATTGATTACACGAAACTGAATATAACCGTTTTACTGGATACATAAGAAAACGGAAACAATGTTTGAATGTTTCATTACGTTGCTTGTTAATTGCAGATAAAGATTATTTAAGAAAGAAACTGTGTGTAGCATTTGTATACATCGATCGAGGCCTTCATAATTAAAACACATTTGAATGTTAAGTGAAAGACACTCATGTTTTATATCCTCACCTGTAGTTGTATCTGTATTTTTGGACATACACAAACAAAAAAGCCGTATATGAATTGGCTATATTTTGCCAAATAACTGATTAGCTTTAGCTCTTAGTAATAATCTATATAAAGTAAACGGCTTCTCATCGGCTGGCCTACATGCTTGGTTGCTAAGGTATGTTACGCGTGAGATTTTTCTATTAATACTAGTTAGATGGATAATGTGTACATTAGTATTCAAATAGTTTTAGTTTTTTCACATAGAATTGACTTAAAACAAATTTGTACACTCTTAAACAAGCACACAATTATAAGGGAATCATAACTTTCCAGGAGAAAATGACCTACTTTCAGTGGAGATTCAGTATCATGCGAAGGGTCGTCATTATATTTGGTAATACAAAGCAAATAAATTAAAAGTGGTGAAACTTAAACATTAAACAGTATTACATTTTCATACATTTTCGATGGTTATTTAAAGTCTTCATTAAACTCAAAGACCGTTGGGTTGGTTAGAACCGATGAGAGTCAAAACATAATCTCTTGTCATGCATATATATTTGCTATAGGCAATGAAAACTTACCTTTTAAACTCGGAGAGGATTTAGACAATTGTGATTGTTAGACGATCAGATTCCGATTGTTTAATTGCCAACTGAAAATGCTGTCGCCATTAAATTTAATTTGAAAACGAAAGAACAAACATGCAAATTACGCTTAAAATGAGCGGTAATATAAATAAGTAAAGGAAAGGTTCGCTTACACACTTCCAAATAAACACAATTTTCGATACATCCAATTGCGACCAATGCATATAGGAGAGATCAAAGCTAAGGCCTACCCTTTGGCTATTTATAACTGTAAGTATTGTGTTGTAATATGTATCGAGTTCGCATATCCATGCTTGCAATATAAATCGGTTTTCATTATTTTGTTATACAATACCATGTAGGTATAATATATAAGTAAATATAATAGTATTTTTGCAGCTTAGTTTTTATTAAACCAACGTATAATAACGATTAATTTCAATATAAATATTATTAAGCACTAAAACATTTTGCGGTATTTTCTTGTGTCCGCTGGGTGTAATGTTTACATCATTAATAACGTCATTCATGTCGGCTCGTTTTGTCATTTCCGGCTTAGGTAATACTTAGAAGTACCCTGTGAACACTTAAAAATACTTCAAAGTACCTGGAGTACGGAACATATATAAAAAAAATCACCGGAATATGGCCATGTGCTTTGAGCACATTTTCCGAAGAAGGGGTATATTGTTGTAAGGTTAAACGTTACTAACCCTAACATTAAACCACACGGAAACTAGCATCGGGCCCGACACGGGTTTCCTGTCTTAAACATTGTACCGACTTTTTACATAATGCGTATAAAACAGTGTATAATCGATGATTTTCTCTGCACGGAGAAACATTGACAACTGTGCAGGTAAAATAATCCAGAACACACTCAAATAATGAATCTGACACTGTTATCAAATATTAATGTTGGTTGAAATTAAAAACCGCTAACATGTTTCAATAGGCTAGACATTTGTCTATAATAATAATAATAATAATAATAATAATAATAATATAATTGTTTATCTGGCAAATTCAGTTTATATAGGTTGTAATACGAATTTTTAGCTATCCGTTAAACACCACATCGTTAAAATGCATAGTGGTCTTTATACTTGGAGATTAAAGATGACGTAGTAAATAGAAATGAGTTGTTGCTGTTATGCTTTTAAATGTAGTCGATAGTTCAAAATGTATCTGTTTTAAATAAATGCTCTTTCCAATACAAACAACATAAATTAATGATCGATTCTTAAAAAGATTCAGTTTATATCTGACCGTCAACATTGCCCATTGCAACACAATATATATTATAAACAGTTATAACGTGTACACTTTTAAATACCTGCTATAGTAATTGATACTATTAAAACGTTTTTGAAAAACAACGCACGACTCAATAACCACTGTATAATCAAATAACAGTAAAAACAAATAACAATAATGACATCTTCGTTTGAATGTGTGAATCATGACACTTCATGTATGTTGCTAATGAAATCGAAAGTAATTTATTCGGATTTTACGGGACTTTCCTATAACGGATAGCTGTTTGAGTTGGTCCGATTCACTTTTACAAATACTTATTTTTGCTACTTACTTTCTCATATGTATTATTATAGTTGAATAATTTACAATGAAAGGAAGATAATGCCCTTCTCAATTGAATTGAGCTTTCTTTGTTGAATAAAACACATCATGATAATCCGTTGATGTTCTCGAGTGAAATCGAATGTAGATTTTGATACGGAGGTTAAGTACAATTGTCTGGGTTCATCCGTCTTACTTAAGTTGTGTTGCTGGCTACTTTGTAAGATATATTATACAAGTTTTATACTAGACATTACAAGACAGATACGTACCATCTTAATTGAATAAACCCAAGTTTGTAAAATATAACAAAATTAAGCGTTTTTTTATATACAATAGTTGACGGAACTGTTACGTCAGTTTCGTCTCATGCTTTCATCACTAAATCAAAAGTAGTGCCTATTTCTGAATGTTACTTTCCTCCTCACGTTTAAAAGACATTAAGCGGTCGCTAATTTCCTCTTGTAGCTATTTCCTTTTCATAAGTGTGCCTGCACTATTTTTGGGCATATCATTGGGAACTACGTTAAAATATTAACTGTTCGGGTGCGTTTATCGAAGTACTATGCTTGTTTCGAAATCTAACGGCCGACAACCTGTTTTCCGAGTGTGCTTGCATTTTGGGCGATTTTGTTAGAAGCTGCATTACACATATGTTGTTTTAAAATGTTAAATGTAATATATATTCATTTCACAATCTTAAATAAAGAAAAGGCAGGACAAATGCATACAAAGATTGGACCATACGGGATTAGGATTTAATGAAAACTAATCCAATTTGCGGTAGCATTTCGTAAATATTTTGAACGCATGACTATTTATTTTGTATGTTAGTCCCTTCAGGTCATATTTGCTGACTGTAGCTCTACTGCACTCACAGATATTGTACGCGTCTATTTGTACGGTTATATAGACACACTTTGAATACATTTTATATAATATTTGTATATGATTTTGAATTTACATATTAAACCTTTGTGTCAACACATGGTTTAGTCTTATCAACATAATTGGCATGTCTCCTGAAATAAATAAAGTAAATAATTGTAATTAAAATGAACTATTTTATTTTATTGAATGTATTTGGTTCGTCCACACAAACATGGCTTTAAGTAAGGTGTTCTACTTCATTAAGTTTCAAACGCTCGCTAGGTCGAACAAAACACACAGGCGGAATAATAGAACCAATATTTAAGCAGGCTCGGGTTCGCTCATCTTGAAAATGGGAACATCTCATGGTATCAACGAGTTTAAAGCAGATGTCTGGAGAGAAAACAACGAAGCGCAACACAATTGGATGGCAACGACTGATATTCCGGTAATAAAACTACAAATTAAATTGGCACATTGCCCTTAATTACACAGTCCTTTATATGAACTATTCAAGACTGAAATGATCGCAGTTGTAGGTTTTCGAATAACGATGACAATTTGGGTAAACAAACAGAGAGATGTATGAGAAGTCGAAAAACAGTTCATTGATTAATTGTAGTCATTACTGGCAACAATTGTTAATGATCCTTGATACATTTGCTTTCTTACTATTACATGTTTAAATGAGTGAAACAAAACATATAGTTAATCGGGACAATAGCCGGCTTTAACGTTTAAAAAAGGATGTACATTAGTATCAGCTCGCATAACCTACTGTATAAAGTACACTTCATTACGACATTGTATTTGTGTAATTAAGTTTGCCACACCATGAACGAATCTGAAATATGAAGTATCGAAAATTGAATGATAAATAGTTCATTGTAATTACAAGTATTTACATTATTTATTTCAGGAGACATGCCAATTATGTTGATAAGACTAAACCATGTGCTGACACAAAGGTTTAATATGTAAAAGCAATATCATATACAAATATTATATATGAAAGGCGATTATTTCCACTGTGATAGGTAACCCTGTATATAGAAGAGTGATGATATGTACTTTATTTTGACGCGTGAGCCTAAAGGTAACTTTAGGTGCTGGGTAACAACACAATGTTCGTATGCTCTTATGAGTTACTTATTATTTCGAAATTTGCAATTTCATGTTAATTTACAGAACATAAACAAATTTGTTTTTTAACAAAAGAGCATCACAATTTTACTTTAACCTTAAAAACACCCACATGTTGCGTCCAACACACCACACATACATTTAATAATGATTCGACATTATTGTTTTGAAGTCGGCTGGCAATTTAAAAAAAAATGTCAAACGGAATGCATGTCGGCCTTTTAAATAATCCAACAATTTAATAGTTGACCATGAAATTTACCGGATTGTTCTTGAACTCGACACACTATCTCTATTATCATTTAGGTTTGTAGTCATCTTTTTTAACGGATTGGGAAGTGAGCGGAAAACAATCAGGACAGACGGGTACAAACAGGAACCTACAGGCGGACGAGCTGATTGTCGATCATAGTGATTTACATATTTTCAACCCTATTGATTGTTGTGGTATTGCAACATTCAAAATTACAATTAAAATTAAAATGCAATACGTTAATACTTGTCTTGTGTCAATTCCAAGCTTTCTTAATCACAGTAATTCTGCCTCTACAAAAGGTTCCATATTGTTGCTTTTAGAGAGGCGTTTTTATTTTAAGCTCGAAATGTCAAAATAGCATGGCCTTATAATAAGTTATTCGTTTGAATGGCCTAATTATATTAAAAGTGTGGGGGTTAAGCTAGTTTATTTCGTTACTCAAACAGTTTATTTTCAATATGATACATATTAATATTTATAGGTGCTAATTTTCGGTATTTCATAAACAAACTGCCAAAAATGAAAATAATATGTATCTATTGAATTGTTGTTGTTGTGTTTTGCCGAAAAAAATCTTAAGTGTTTCCATAAACCACAGTAATAACGCTAGTATTCGATTTTGTACGAGCGCCATGGAAGCAACAAATACGTTTCACTTTATCTTGTCTGTACAACTTTAAATTTCAAAAAGCACTCTTTAACGAATCAAACGATTTCACAAAACGAAAACACCATTAAGTACATTGTCGCATGATGAAGTGTTGAGTTTCGCAAGTGCTTCAGACAACATTTACTTTCTCTTGAAGAAATAAAATTATGAGTAGAATAGCCGACTAAAATCTTCCGTATTAAAGAGAACACTAAGAAGAACACTCGGGTAAGCTTATCTTGCACATGGTAACATCTCATGACATCAACGAGTTTAAAGAAGATGTCCGGATCGACAACAACGAAGAGCAACACAATTGAAGTATCGAGGGCATTTATTACAGGCGATTAATTCCACAGTCCTTTGTATCCCTGCATGTGGAGGTGTGATTGCATGTTGAATTCACAGAACAAAACAAGCTTGTTTGTCACAAAAGAGTATTGAATTTTTACTCTAGCCTGGAAAGCACCCACATTTAACGCCCACTACACCACATATACATTAAATAATTATTCGAAATATTGTTTTCGTTTCGATTGGTTTTGAAGTACTGCTGGCAATGAAAAGCTTTCTTTGTTAGATGTATTTTATGTCGGCTTTTCAAATGACCCCACAATTATAGAAATGACAACGAAGATTATCGGAATGATCTTGAACGCGACGACTATCTCTATTATCATAGAGGTGAACAGTTATATTTTTAACAGTTTGGTAAGAGAGCGAAAAAACATAAGGACAGACGGACAAAAACACTAACCTACGGACAGACAAGCTGGTTGAAGATCGTAGTGATTAATACAAAATCAAACCTATTGATTGTTGTTGAATTACAGCATAATTAACAATGGGAATTTAGACTTAATACGTAAATAATATTATTGTGTTATTTCCAAGTTTTATTATTCACAGTTATAAGTTGCCTCTATGAAATGTTAAATAATGTTGCTATTAGTGACGCATGTTGATTTTGAGCTCGAAAGGTCAAAATAGCATGGCCTTATAATGAGTAATTCGTGTGAATGGTCTAATTTAATTGAAAGTGGGGGAAGTTGAAGCTAGTTAATTGCGTTACTCAAACAGAAGTGTATTTTCAAAATGATACAGAGTCATATATAAAGGTACTCGTTTTCGGTATTTTATTAACAAACTGACACAAATTGTATTTATCTTTTGAATTGTGTTTGTGTTGTTGCCGAAATAAAGCATGACTATAACACTTCCATTAACCACAGTAATTACACTATTATTCATTGTTTCAACGAGCGCCATGGAAACACCATAAACCTTCCACTATATATTTTCAGTACAACTTTAACTTTAAAGCACTCTTTATCGAGCCAATCGGGTTCATAAGAGAAAAACTTCTCTAAGTACATAGTCGCATGCTGGTAGTGTTTAGTTTAGCATGTGCTTCATAAATCACTTACTTGCAGTAGAAGAAATAACATTATAAATCTTCCGTATTAATGAGAACACTCACAGCTTTCATATGTTGTTCAGGCATAAATGGAAACACTTGAACGCAATCCACAAAACACCATCAATC
>NC_068355.1:209084580-209254580 GCF_020536995.1 Dreissena polymorpha
TATTCGGCGTCTGTTATATAAGGTAAAAAACCCCTGAATGTAGTGGTAAGTATTAATATGGCCTGAAAAATGAAATATTTTGCCTCAACAATCCAAGTATTTTGAAAACAATTGCTTTCTTTTAAAAATATTAACACCATTATTTACGCTAGTGATCCGGATCTACCCGACCGACTGTAACGCAATAAAACAAAGTTCTTAACATTTTTAATAAGCAAAAAACCCATCATGATATGGATGTGTCATTTGCATTTAATAAAAATATTTTCAAAATTATATATGAATAGCCACCGGATTCACTGTCAGACGGTTTAAATAAAGTTCAAAATCAATATTAAATAAATGCTCATTTTTACAATGGATTTTTCAACAACTCCCTATAATATGTATAAGAAACGTTTCTGATAGTCAGTCTGCATGCCGTTAACTTATTTATTTTGATTACGCCATTTCTCTCTAAAGCAATCATGTATTGTATTACAGTTTTACAAAGCAGTTTAGTTTAGTGTGCGGCTTTAATAATTTATATTATAGAAAAGAGCATGATACATCGTTACAAATATACAGGGCTCGAAATTAACGTTTTTTTCTACTTGCAAAACATTGCGAGCTGCTTTAATACCAACTCGCAAAATCAAAAACAGTCTCGCAAATTTTGCAGGAAACATACAAAAGTTTGGACATTAATTTAGTACTATTAAAACAAAATAAAAAGTACTTAACATACACATTTTATTTCTGCAATCATACAAATATATCAGTTCCTTGGACCATAAGGGTATTGTTTCCAAATATAAGTGTGTCATGTTCACTCAGAAAACAAAGTGTAAGTGTCAGTTCGGGATATTTGTAATGGGTTTTCAAATATTGAAAAAAAATCAGCTATGATATCGTGTGTTGAG
Organism: Dreissena polymorpha; assembly: GCF_020536995.1. Taxonomy (NCBI): domain Eukaryota; kingdom Metazoa; phylum Mollusca; class Bivalvia; order Myida; family Dreissenidae; genus Dreissena; species Dreissena polymorpha. The sequence continues at coordinate 209,085,483 of NC_068355.1, forward strand.
TGCGACGTCACCAAAATACAAATCAACTGTTAACTTTACTTTATCTTTCGTATTTTTATTTCCGTCTGCAGGCAAATAGAAACTAATTATGTTTGGCTTCGATGCCATGTCTGTTCAAGTTCAATGAACAAATGTGAATTGTCAACTGTTTCACGTTCTTTGTTCCAATACTATCCGCGTATCTGTACTATAAGTATACCAGTCTACATACAAGGTGCGCGCTTCCGCATACATGATACAGGTATTCAGACGTTCTATAAATTGACCTACGGTTTAGCGTTCATGATGTCAAGTGCATTTATATTACTAGTTTTTCCCCACTATTTCATTACTCGCAAAAAAATACTAGTGGCTTAAAACTTAACTCGCAATCAGTATTTTTCACTCGCATTTTGCGAGTGTGCGAGTGTTGATTTCGAGCCCTGATATAGTATTTCACTCACGTAATCCGCTAGAATTAGGATCTGCTTGCTGGAGTTTTCTAATCACTAGACCACATGACTATGTGGGCGGAGCGATCAAAAATTTGGCGACTGGTCAATTGAGGTCACTTGGTCACATGTGTAGTATCAAGCCATTCAGTCAATGTGTTGAAGAGTTATTAATGGGAAATGAACTGATATACCGACAGACAAAAAGACTGACCGACCCATCGACAGACTCAAATCCAGCAAAACAATATACCTCCTCTTCTTCGAAGGTGGCATAAAATTGACATATCATGGTTACGAATAGATTAAGTACGAAACTTATTATACGTGTCTAACCTCAATTCGTGAAGAAACTTCAATTCAGATTCTATGGCATCGAGTAAGAGGAAACTATCTTCCGCTGGTTCGTATATGAAGGCATAATCATCTCCGGTAATGTGAGATATATCAGGCGTAGTCATATCATTCCACTTAAGCGTTTTTATTTTCAAGTAAGCTCCATAGGTTAGGAACAACACCAGTAAATGTCGAATGAAGATAATCCGGCTACACCCAACTACAACTTTTCACAAATCACATTTCATAGCCTGAAAAATGATCTTAGTTACATATAACTAATAAAATTAATTCATAGTTATAAAAACGTTAAACGGTGACATTCTTGCTAGTATGAAACATTTTAAATATTTTTTTTTCTTGCAACATTTTCTTTGTGTTAGTACTATTTCTTGCGTTCAATTTTTTAAATGTCACGGACTTCTACCGGCTAATTGTCAACGTGTTCGGATCGTTGCATTTGACGACCAACTATGGCCCCTATACCTCAATCAACTGCCCCGGGTGTCAATGCAATTCTTCTGGGCCCACCAGGCTCAGGAAAAGGGACGCAGGTATCAAGTTGAGATGAGTAAAATGCCATCAAAATTTAGCCATTTCATTGCTTCACACCGAATTTAGTAGTGTAAATTAATAACCTTCAAGTAATCATGTTTGTGACCGTAACGGCGTAAGTTTGTTTCCAATTCTGCCAATGGCAACTTTGGCAGAGAAATTTGACTAGTTCCAATCAAATGTTCAGTTTAAATATCTTCGTCTTTATTAACCACACATTGGATCGTAGCTAAAGAAACTTCAGCGTACAGTTTATATAGTATTGACAGACCTGTACGCTGAAGCGAACCCCGTATCGAAAGTCAACCAGAGTCGTAACATATTTATGTCACGCTATAAATCAAAGAAAGCTCATTTTCTTGGATACATTTCTACATATATTAGTGAATGAATATAAATTACTGCATCCGGGAATATTTTAAGGTTCAAATATTTCAAATGCATCTTACAATAGTAGTCAATATAAATTGCCGACTAAGAGTCTTTTGATGATTTTTGCTTTGGCAGACTCTTGGCGTCAATAGTCCACTCTATCTTTTTAATAGCGAAAGTTTTCCCTCTTTGTCTATATTGATGCGCAACGAATTAGGTGCGCAACATTCAAGCCCCGATATCAGACAGTTAATATCAACGGATTGCAATAATATTTACATACCTGTGTAGATAATTCATTTCTCAATAATGTTCCGTAAGAATTATGTAATGAATCTTTCAATTTTGCACGCCTGACCAATTTAAATCAACACACTACTCACATTTTCCATTCCAATCGCTGTGCCCGCTGTATACCGCAGGTAGATTTTAATCGATAACGCAGCCTATTACACTGTAATGCCTTCTTCTGATTGGTTGATATTTAAATATTTCATAACATGACGAGAGGTCAGTGATTGTACTGTGATTTAAGCAGAAGTTTAACTGAAACAAATTATGCCTTTTAACTTCAATTCGACGCTATTTGAGGTAAAAATGGACTTCTTAACTAAAACTTTATGAGTTGGTTATGTTATTTTGCAATTTTTAGCATATTGATATAATAGCATTGTATTCATTTTTCGTTATGGTTTTTACAGACCGGAGTTTCAGCGTTCAGATTAATTCTGAACGCGAATTATTTCAGCTACTTACAATAGATGAAAATAACTCTCATCAGTCTGAAATTCACGATTTTGACGCCATTGTCGCTTTGTCACGTGACGAGTTTTCATTTGAATACTTTCGGATCGACCTTGACATTTTTTGCTGAAATTGTAAACATAACTTTCGTTTTCTGAAATCTATTATTTGTGATTAACAACTTACGTTTGGTGGATTATAAGACTGATTTCAGTGTGAATCAGGTAATTTTAAATAATATTTACTTTGAGTTTGTATTAACACTACAATTTGTTTACAAAACAATCCAGAATACCAGAATAATCTAAAATACCGGGAAATGTCATTCTGAATTTGAAAACACTTGAGCACATGGTATGTTACTAAAAATAGAAATAACGTCATATGACCGTGAAATCTCGGGAGATTTCCATTTCAAGAAAGTCTGTCACATCGCTGTTTTTCTCGATATGTAAGAGCAGAATAGATAAATGTCTAAGATAGTATTTTGTGAAAGAATATATCAGTTAAATGTGAAAAATGTTAATTTTTCGAATCAAGTGGTTGATTTGGGCCAATAACTGCATATAAAAGCTGTTTTGGACCAGTCTTTGTTAACTGTCAACTTTTCGGGAATTTCTGGTTGACTTTCCCAATGGGGTTGGTCCATAACTATAAAGTCGCGCCAGTCAAAAATCATAACAAGCGACATTTAAAGTTATGGTAGCAAGAACTAATTGGATCGTAATCACGGTTAGCACTATTAAAGGGGCCTTTTCACAGATTTTTGGCATATTTTGAAGTCTGTCATTAAATGCTTTATATTGATAAATGTAAACATTGGATCTTAAAAGCTCATGTAAAAAAATCAAGATTAAAATGTAAAAAAAGTAGCCGGTACCATGGCACGAACCAGTGACCCCCGGAGTCCTGGAGTTAGTCTGAAGTAAAAACGCATTAGCCCTGCTATTCCGCAATGTAAGTATTTTATACCTTATATAAGAAATCTACATAGTTTCGTAAATTTAAACGACAGCAACAGAACTCTCCAAATTATTCATCGTTTCGCGTTGCAACGCTTTATAATTTTTAGGTTTTCAAATCGTCAAAAGATACATATAATGGCTATATTGGACTATGGTAAAGGTTCAGTAATACTGTTTCCTCACAAATATTATAACTAAAACGAAAATTTGGGAATCTGAAACAACTTTTTTCAATTTTGTCAATTTACCAAACCATGAAAAGATCCCTTTAAATGCAGCAATGTTCATAAAGAGCCTTCATAAAGATTTGATGAGAAATAAGATCACATCCAACAGCCCTGCTGTTAGGCTATCTCTTTTGGGATACGGTTAGAGTGTCAGATTCTTGTTGGTGCTCAGGATTTTTCAAAATAATGACTAAGAGGCAATAACGAACTGAAAAATGGTTTCAAGGAGGGCTATGCGGATTCGGCTTGTGAAGCAGATAGTCTGGGCCTTGAAACATAAACAGGGGGAGGAGTGTAGCGAAATAAGGTCACTTCCAATAGTCTTGCTGTTGGGCTAGCTCTTTAACGGCATGGATTTTCATAATAATGACAACGTGGCAAACACTAACTGTTCATAAGTAAATGGTTTTCGAGAGCCCCTTGTATAGCAGTCGACGCTTGTGTAGCAAAGTGTTTGGGGCCTTGAAACAGTAAGAGGGGGAATGTAGTGAAATAAGGTCACTTAATTGCTGTTGGGCTAGCACTATAGAGATGCAGTTTGTGTGTCTGACTACCACTCTGGAGGTTGCACATTTGATCCCCTATTGGAGCTCAGGAATTTTCACAAAAGAGTGTACACACAGTTTGCAAATTAATTTAAAAACATCATTGGCAATTCGGGCCAAAGCCCTAGCATAGCGCTGAGCCCAAAGAGGGTTTTATAGGCCCAACATTTATTTTCAAAATAAAGGAAACTGTTTTCATTTGGTTCAATGCTCTAGAAAATATTGCAACAAATTGCATTTAACATTTTGGCATCTTTATCCTTGTTCTTCACCTGAAATAAATGTATAAATTATAACAGAATTTTTTGGTACTGATGGGACTACTTGTTAAAGCCTATCAAGGAAATTCAGTTTACAATTTCAAGAACATGATATATTTCAACTTTGTATAAACACACTTACTGTATGTGTCTTTCGGGCCAAAGTATGTTTATTCCTGGTGTCACAACATAGATGGTACGTTACCAAAAACAACTATGATTATTATTTTTTACATTTCAGCTTACCAATCACTGAGGACAATTTATAACGGCTAGGCATAGTTTGATTAACATATAAGTTTAGTACTTATTTTTCTTTACTGTCTCTTCTTGTTCTGTATTGCTCCTTCATGTTTGGGTTCTCATACTGTTACGTATTTCATAAAAGGACAAGTACTTCATTTAACATTGGTTATGTTGTGTCTTGTAGTAAAGCTCAGAGATTTACCAAGATAATTTTCTCCTTTCAGGCCCCTCTCCTAGCTGACAAGTACCAGGTGTGTCATCTGTCCACAGGTGAGTGGGCTGTACCAATTTACTCATCCACTAATGTAGATCAAAATAATCTTTTAATGTTTTCAAGGCATCACATAAGGATAAAAGATACATGCTAAGTGATTGAAGAGGTGCCTCATAGCTTGCTGTACAGGAATAGGCAACAGAGTTTAATTTATTTCAACCAAAGGTATTTTTATGCCCTTGGATCAAATGATCGGGGGTATATTGTTTTTGGCCTGTCTGTCTTTGTATGATTGTGTCTGTCTGTCAATCTGTCCCAAAACTTTAACCTTGGTCATAACTTTTGCAATATTGAAGATTGTAACTTGAAATTTAGCATGCAAGTGTATCTCATGGAGCTGCGCATTTTGAGTGGTGAAAGGTCAAGGTCATCCTTCAAGGTCAAAGGTCAAATATATGGCTACAAAGCGGCGCAGTAGGGGGCATTGTATTTCTGACAAACACATCTCTTGTTCCAATTGTTAACATTAAGCTGGTGATGAAATATGTCTTTCCAAATAAACTTTTAATTTTATCATCACGTAAGGATATTGCATACATTCTTACTTGTTGAACAGGTGCTTCATAGCTTGCTATATGTGTGTAGGTGATTCAGTTAAATTAATTTTGATGAAAAGTATTCTTAGCTTTTTTCTTACTTGCGGGTTTATCATGTTAAATTGCAGGTGATATGTAACAATGCAGGTGATATCTTACATTTAGGGAGATAATGTACATTTCAGGCAGCATATTAGATTACATGTATTAACGTTAATTGCTTGTAATATGTTGAATTGTGAGTGAAATGTTACATGGAAGGTGATATGTAACAGTTCACATGATATGTTACATTGCAGGTGATATGCTGAGAGCTGTAGTTAGCTCTGGGTCTGAGCTGGGAAAGAGAGTGAAGAAGGTGATGGATGATGGTAGGTCTTTTGACTGGTTGCTCTTTGTACTTATTGGTACTTTTACTTATTGTTCCCTACCGGTGAAATCGGAGGGGACTGATGGTTTGCAATCTGTGCGTCAGTCTGTCTGTCAGTCTGTCACACTTTTCTAGATCCTGCCATAACTTTGAAAGTTCTTCATATTTTCAGCTCACCTGATTGCTCAGGTGAGCTTTTTGGATCAGTCTTTGTCCGTCGTCCGTCTGTCCACATTTGGTTGTAAACACTCTAGAGGCCACATTTCTTATGCGATCTTCATGAAACTTGGTCAGAAGATTTGTCCCAATGATACCTCGATCAAGTTCGAAACTGGGTCATGCCGGGTCAAAAACTAGGTCACTAGGTAAAAAAAACAAACAACCCTGTAAACACTGTAGAAGTCACATTTCATGCTCAATCTTCATGTAACTTTGTCAAAATGTTTGTCATAATGATATGTTGGTCGAGTTCAAAAGTGGTTCTGGTCTGTTGAAAAACATGGCCGACAGTGGGCGGGGCAGTTTTCCTTATTTGGCCATAGAGAAACCTTGTAAACACTCTAGAAGTCACAATTTTTGCCCAATCATCATAAAACTTGGTCAAAACATTGGTTTTATTGACATCTCGGAAGAGTTTGAAAATGGTCCAGATCCGTGAAAAACATGGCCACCAAGGGGCGGGGCAGTTTTCGCTGTATAGTGAAAATATGTGACACTCTAGAAGTCACATTTTTGGTCCAATCTTCATGAAATTTGGTCAGAAAATTTGTTTCCTAGATACCTTAGATAAGTCCGAAAATGGTTCCGGTCCGTTGAAAAACATGGCTGCCAGGGGGACCGGCAGTTTTTCTTATATTTATATAGTAAAAAAAGGCTTGTGAACAGTCAAGAAGTCACATTTTTAGCCCAAGCATCATGAAACTTGGTGAAAACATTGGTTTTATTGATATCTCGGACGAATTAGAAAATGGCTCAGATCGGTGAAAAAACACTTTTTTGCTCACCTGATTGCTCAGGTGAGGTTTCAGAATTGGTCGTTTTCCGCCGTCCGTCTGTCCGTCCACATTTGGTTTCTAAACACTCTAGCATTTACATTTCTCATGCATTCTTTGTTAAAGTTGTCGAGAAGCTATATGGAGGACACAAGATCTCAGTCAAGTTTGATAATGAGCAAAATTGCATAATAAATGCCATAATTATTGCCTTTAGATTGTCAAAATTTTCATTATTATTATACAAAATCCTTGTAAACACTCTAGAGGTCACAATTTTGTTTCAGATTTTATGAATCTTGGTCATAATATTTATTTTTGAAAGCAATGTTTGATGTTTGGTCATGAGGGGTCAAAATATAGGTCACCGGGTCAAAACATACAAAAACCTCGTAAACACTCCATAAGTCAGAGTTTTGGTTAAATAATGACGAAACTTGACCAGGATGTTTGTCTGGACAATATCTAGGTCAAGTTTGACGTTTGATAAAGACTGACTGAACCGACTCCTCTCAGGTGAGCGAACAGCTAGGGCCATCTTGGCCCTCTTGTTTCATGAAACTTGAAGCATGGACAGATGGCAATATGGAGATTATGCACTTCAATTAATTTTGTTCCTACGTCAAGAATTCTGGTTGCTATGGCAACAAATATATAATAAAAAAATAAAATAAAAAAATGCTGACAATAGTGGAGTTTCACCGGTAGGGGACCATATTGCTTGGCAATCTCTTGTTGGCTCTGGAACTGACCGGTCTTGGGACTCATTTTTTGGTCTTTGGACTAATTTGTCTTTAAAATAATTGGTCTTTGGAATAATTGTATAAACTGTTAAATCAGCTGACTCAGGAAAAAGTGTTATAGATTTACTGACCACTCTGATATAACTAAAATAAAGATGACTTTGTGGCAAAAGTAAAAAAACTAATCAATGGTGTTCTGGGAAAACTGGGTTTAATGCATGATTATAAATTGTCATCCCAGATTAGCCTGCTTAGTCTGCACAGGCTAGAGGTTAATCATGGATGATGATTTTTGCTGAAAGTGAAGTTTAGAAGCCACTTTCTTTAAACAAAAAATTCCATTAAAGCGGAAAGTGTCATCCCTGAGGACTGCAAGGCTAACATGCAATGACACTACCCACATGCATTGAGCCCAGTTTCCACAGAGTGCGGCTTAAATTATCCCAATTTTCACAGGCAAGCTGGTGTCAGACGAGTTGGTTGTTGAGATGATCAACGACAGCCTGGACAAGCCGGCGTGTCGAAAGGGATTCCTGCTGGATGGCTTTCCACGCACCGTGAAACAGGCTGAGGCAGTGAGTGCAGGATAATGGACCCTTTACCCCTATTTTATTGTTTATACAATTTTATAAATAACGAATATCATTTTTAATTTATTACACTTACAATATTTTGAACTTAATTCCAATATGTTAAAAGCATGTTTTTCTTCAACTTCGTAAAATATTTATAATTTTATAAAGTGTTTATTTTATAAACATTTAAAACTATGTATTCTATTGATTAAAAGATATGTATTTAAGATTAACATTATTCTAGCAGAGAAGTAAAACTGGACCCAGAAACTTACTTTGACACATTGGTAGTCCCTTAGAAAATATAATGAGATAAAATACCTTTCTTACTAGATTCAAATTTTGAAGGCTTCATTTCCAACCCTCAGATACTAATGAGCAGCAAACAGCATTAAACCTGTACAGATCTTTTCTGGTTTTATGCAGATTGCATACAGCTAGTTTCACTTTGCTTTTGTGCTTAAAAGGGTTAAGCAAATTACACAGAACAAAATAATCCTCTATGTTATAAGATTGATAAAAGGTGTTTGATTTAACAGGGTTTTCAAACAAAAGAGAGTCCTGAAAATAATCCTGATGCAAATTATTGTACATTTGTCATTTTTACTAAAGCAAAAAGTAGGCCTGACATAATTATACCCCCACAAACAAAGTTTAGAGGGGTATATAGGAGTGAGCTTGTCTGTCGGTCTGTTGGTCGGTCCGTATTAAGTGTCCGCTCTCTATTTCAAGTAGTTTTCATCTGATCTTCACCAAACTTGGTCAGAAGTTGTATCTACATGATGTCAAGGCCAAGTTCGAACATGGGCCTTGTTGGGTCAAAAACTAGGTCACGGGGTCACTTAGTGCGTTTTAAACATTCAGCATGTTGTCCGCTCTCTATTTCAAGTGGTTTTCATCCGATCTTCACCAAACTTGGTTAGAAGTTGTTTCTAGATGATCTTAAGGCCAAGTTCGAACATGGGCCTTGCCGAGTCAAAAACTAGGTCACGGGGTCACTTAGTGCGTTTTAATCATTCAGCATGTTGTCCGCTCTCTAATTCAAGTAGCTTTCATCCGATCTTCACCAAACTTGGTCAGAAGTTGTATCTAGATGATGTCTAGGCCAAGTTCGAACATGGGCCTTGCCGGGTCAAAAACTAGGTCACGGGGTCACTTAGTACGTTTTACACATTGAGCATGGTGTCCGCTCTCTATTTCAAGTAGTTTAAATCCGATCTTCACCACACTGGGTCAAAAGTTGTAACTAGATGATGTGTAGGTCAAGTTCGAACATGGGCCATGTAGGGTCAAAAACTAGGTCACTGGGTCACTTAGTGTGTTTAAAACCTCACCATGTTGTCCGCTCCGCTCTCTAATTCAAGTAGTTTTTATCCAATCTTCACCAAAATTGGTCAAAAGTTGTATCTTGATAATGTCTAGAGCAAGTTTGAATATGGGTCATGCCGGGTTAAAAACATGGCACAGGGTCACTTCAGGCGTTTAAAACATCACAATGTTGTCTGCTCTTTATTTCAAGTAGTTTTCATCCAATCTTCACCAAACTTGGTCAGAAGTTGAATCTAGATTATCTTAAGGCCAAGTTCGAACATGGGCCTTGCCGGGTCAAAAACAAGGTCACGGGGTCAACTAGTGCGTTTTAAACATTCAGCATGTTGTCCGCTCTCTAATTCAAGTAGTTTTCTTCTGATCTTTACCAAACTTGTTCAAAAGTTGTATCTAGATGATCTTAAGGCCATGTTCGAACATGGGCCGTGCCGGGTCAAAACCTAGGTCACGGGGTAACTTAGTATGTTTTACACATTGAGCATGGTGTTTGCTCTCTATTTCAAGTAGTTTAAATCCGATCTTCACCACACTTGGTCAGAAGTTGTAACTAGATATGTGTAGGTCAAGTTCGAACATGGGCCATGCCGGGTCAAAAACTAGGTCACGGGGTCACTTAGTGTGTTTTAAACCTCACCATGTTGTCTGCTCTCTATTTCAAGTAGTTTTTATCCAATCTTCACCAAAATTGGTCAGAAGTTGTATCTTGATAATGTCTACAGCAAGTTTGAATATGGGTCATGCCGGGTCAAAAACAAGGTCATGGGGTCACTTAGTGCGTTTTAAACATCACAATGTTGTCCGCTCTCTAATTCGAGTAGTTTTCATCCAATCTTCACCAAACTTGGTCAGAAGTTGTATCTAGATGATGTCTAGGTCAAGTTTGAATATGGGTCATGCCGGGTCAGAAACTAGGTCACGGGGTATCTTAGTGCATTTAAAACCTCACCATGTTGTCCGCTCTCTTATTCAAGTAGTTTTCATCCAATCCTCACCAAACTTGGTCACAAGTTTTATCTAAATGATCTCTAGGACAAGTTTGAACATGGGCCATTCCGGACCTAAAACCAGGTCACAGGGTCACTTAGTGCGTTTTTTAACATTCAGCATGGTGTCCGCTCTCTAATTCAAGTAGTTTACATACAATCTTCACCAAACTTGGTCAGAAGTTTTATGGAGATGATCTTAAGGCCAAGTTAGAACATGGGCCTTTCTGGGTCAAAAACTAGGTCAAGGGGTCACTTAGTGCGTTTTAAAAATTGAGCAAGGTGTCCGCTGTTTTTTGTGAAGACGACATGCAAAATATTACGTGTCACTGCGGCATGTGGGGGTATTCGTCACGTCTGTGACAAAGCTCTAGTTTAATATTATAGTATTTTATGTAAGTAAATAACTACAAAAGCACTAGACAGAAGTATTTTCAGAACACTTTATGTAATTTTGTAAAGTTCTTTTCCTTCATTTATGCAAAACACCAGCTACCCCATTAAAAATGTTTCACAGGTGTTTCATAAATTTCTGTGACTTCATTAAATGATTCATTTTGACCACTCATTAACTCAAACCAGCGGTAATTGAACTTTTCTAAGTCTAATTGAATCCCTGACTATATTTTGCACCAAATCTGGTTTCTTGTTGTATTGGTGTGCTCATTTTGGCTTCTCGGGCACGTGGTGATTTAAGTTAAGTTCAACGTAAATTAATGTCCCTCAAAAAATAATAATTTTAAAGTATATCTATTGGTCCTATTTGTGGATTACCAATAAGATTAAAAGCATAACAAAATATGGTGCTGAATCCGGGAATTTTTAGGCGTCCCTGTTTATGTGTGTTAAAACTTGCACATTATTTAGCCATTGCTAATTCTGTAATGTCAACTTCCTCATTTAAGCCTCTTCATGCAAAAACTCTTAGACCACCTGGGCCCAAGGTAGCTACAGCACATGGAGTCTGTTAGGGAGCTACCATGTTCACATACAGTTGTACGAGTCTACAAATCTTGAGTGACTTTATAGCAGACAGGGTAGCTCCGGATGGGCAAGCTGGTCTGGGGCTACCCTGGCTGCTTGTGGCATAAAATCTATTTTTGCAATATGATGCTCATTTAGATTTTATTTCTCTGTCTTCATTTCAGTATTTATAGAATATAATGAATACATGTTCATGGATACAAACTCACCTTTTTACAGTAGGTTGCCCAGACGAGCAAATACATTTAGTACTTTGGTTTCTAGCCCAAGAATATGGAGCCCAGATTCAAATGCATGTCATCAGTATCTACTACTTTTATAGAAAGAAAATCCGACATCACAACATTTTTGTCATGTTTCAATGTATAATACCCTTTATGAGATTGAATTTTCATCTTTAAAGGAATAAAGTTATAAACTATTTGAAAAATGTTTTGATTTCTAAAAAAGCAAGGTGCCCAGTCGGACTACGAACGTTTGACATTGACTTGCCCAGGCTTAAATCTACTCTACCTGGGCATCAGATAATTATTATCCCTGATGTGTATAGCTGATCAATGAACTTAACAGGATCATAAATACCTGTTCTCCGTTTGATTATGTAGCTGGACAGCCTGTTGGAGACCAGAAAGACGAAGCTCCACTCGGTCATTGAGTTTGCAATTGACGACTCTCTGCTAGTGAGCCGAATCTGTGGCCGACTGATACACAAAGCCAGCGGCCGGTCCTACCATGTAGAGTTCAACCCTCCGAAGAAACCCATGATTGATGATGTGAGTGGCAGTTTTAGTTTAATTTAAACCTATTTATTTAAGCCTATTGTTAAGACACTCTTGAGTCGGTTTGGGAAGTGAAAAAGCCACATAGTATTGACAAACTCTGGAGTTCATTTTAGAAGACAATAAGCAATGGTTTATTGAACATTTGAGTCTGTCTTGAAAACAAAAATCTGCAGGGTAATGAGAATTCTCAAGACCTATTTGGTAGCAAGAATGACGTTTGACATTGCAATTGCACAGCTATCTCTCCAGTTTTCCTTCTTTCCTAAGTATGATATTATTAAATGTACAAATGTGTTAATTACTTGGCTAATATGACCTGTTTACTTGTATGTGTTTGCAATCTAAAATTAATATCTTTTCATTTCACTTCATTTTTCAATTAGCAGACTACTAGCATTAAAGCGAGATTATATGATTTTTATATGTGTTTAATTGTATTATATTGATAAAAATATGTTACAATAACATAAAATAGGCAAGAAAAATTATACATTGAAGACGAATATCATAAAATGCAGCAAAGACAAATTAGCGCTCCGAGCTGATTGTGACGAAGATATTTCGTACATATTTTCCTACAATAACAGAAGAATTCGTCTTTTTTTTAGGAACGCAGTTAGTGTTTGTGTGTCGTATGAATAGATATCGTTGCAGGAAATTTAAATGATCCATAAAACAAAATTGTGTCTTTGTGTCCTTTGAACAAATCTGCACTAAAACTAAATATAGATTCACATCGTTCATGCATGATATAAATGCTGGTGAATTCAACTGTACAGACATTTTCGATTTCAGAATTAAATATCTGGCTTATTTTGCACTTTTCGACACATGTTCTTCTTAACTTTTATTTTAATTGATATTGAAATATATTTATAATAAGGTTTTTTACACATTTTATATAAATTCATAAATATTTGACAAAATTGTAAAATCTCGCTTTAACAGTTTGATTCTCAACATACATTACCGATTAATCCAGTGAAGCCTTTTATAATGGATACTGTAATACAGCTGAAAACCCAGTTTGAGAAGGATGGATATTGTAGTCAATCAGTCAGTCAGTTTGTCATTCAGTAGACCTGTCTGACAGTCTGCAGGAAAAGTGATAAAAGCCATCTACTTTCTAATTGCTGAAGGAATAAAATGGAAACTTTGAATATGTCAGCCCTATAAAGTGTTGATGTGCATGACACTTTTCATACCCAGTAATCCACACATTCCTGAGTTGTTTGCCCTTGAAAATTGCTGGTAAAGATGTGTATGGGCTTTAGTCAGGTTATGCCCCCGTAGTCCATCAGTCAGCCAGTCCATCTGTCCGCAAAATTTAACATCGCCCATAACTTTTGCAATATTGAAGATAGCAACTTGATATTTTTTGCATGCATGCATATCTCATGGAGCTGCACATTTTGAGTGGTGAAATGTCAGGGTCAAGGTCATCCTTCAAGGTCAAAGGTCAAATATATGGCTTCAAAGCGGTGCAGAAGGGGGCATTGTGTTTCTAACAAACAGGTCAAGTGTTTTTTTCACCATTTTGGGAATCGGGCCGGGTCCCTTTGGATTGGGAAAATTTGCTGCGTATTTACTAAAATTGTGAAATTAGTGTTGTTGTTGTTTTGCTTACAAATGCTTCGAAATTGAGGATACAAGTGTGTCAAGTATTATATTTACTAAGGTTGATCTTATATGGATTGGAGATGAACAAAATATTGAGATCTAAAAAACAATTTTTTTTTTTTTTTTTTAAACCTTCCATTTAGAATTTTTAGCTCCTATTTGGGAAAAATATATACTTTTTGTCCATTGGGAATGGGTCAGGATACCGGACCCGATTTTGAATGAAAAAAAACACTGACATCTTTTGCTATTTGTCATGTGTGCACTCTGGGAAAACAGGGCTTAATGCAGTCTGAAAAGGCTAATCCGGGACGAAACTTTCTGATTGTTTTAATTGTTTTCATAAAGGAGGTCTCTTCTTTTCACAAATCTAGTCCAGGTGGAAAATGTAGTCCCTGATTAGCCTGTGCAGACTGGGATAACACTTCACAATAATGCATTAAGGCTGTTTTTTTACATAGTGCAGCTCATTACCGTATATAACAGAATCGTTGGTTTGTGTTTATAAGATTCAAACATAAGAATTTAAAACTAGAGCTTTGTCATAAACCTGACTAAAAACTCTGCACCTCTTTATCAGCTGTTTTCAAGGGTTTATATGTACATGTATTCAGGTGACTGGTGAGCCGTTGATACGTCGCTCGGATGACAACGAGCAAGCGTTGACAGCCCGCCTCGATGCGTACCACAAGCAGACAAAGCCACTTGTGGACTTCTACCGCAAACGGGGCATTCATACGGCTGTGGACGCCTCCAAGGCCCCAAATATTGTTTTTGACGCAATCAAGATGGCCTTTGAAAAAAATATTGTTTTTGACGCAATCAAGAAGGCCTTTGACGCAATCAAGAAGGCTACTGTTTAAGAGCTAGCAATAAGCAATAGATTTTGATGCTTTGCTTGTAACTTTGTGTTGCTATTTTTTGTGTCATGATTATTTCAATTATTATAAGAAAATTGTAAATGATATTTGTTTTCCTATTAGCAAGTTACTAGTGACATTACCCAAAGGTCTATAATAGTAATATTCTACATTTATTGCTTTTAGATAATTTTTACATGATTATTGTTTTCACATTGTATTGTTTAACATTTATTATATTGATGCACTGTGTATTTCACTTTAAGTTTTATTCTTGAAAGCTTTTATGATATTGCTGTATATCAAATAAAAATTGTATTGCACTTAGAAGTATTAAGAACCAAATTAAATTCATTATTCATTCATTATATTATCGTATAGTCATTATAATGTGGACCAATCATTTGCAATTTGGTTTAGCAATTCAAACTACGCCCTAGTTTTGGATCCAATACATGAGCCGGCACCTCCCTGTCATCAAGTAGGCCCTCTTGATTATGAGGCAAAGGTCACTCCTAACTTATGGAGCCTTGTTTAGGAAAATTGGGCTAAATGCATGTCTGTAAAGTGTTTGCACAGGCTTATCAGGGACGACACCCAACACTTTTATGGAATTTTTCACTAAAAGGCAGGCTGCACAGGCTAATCTTGAGTGACACAGGCTGCACATGCATTAAGCCCTGTTTTCCCAAAACAAGGATCAAATATCCCTCCTGATAATTATCTACACCAGACATTCATATTCATTTGCACGTGTTCACGAGAATGGCTCAATGTTACATTCCAATTATGTTTATAGTGTGCGTGTACTTTGTACTGTGTCATTATTATAGAATACACATATTATGGTGGTGTTCATAACAAAGTGAAATAAAATTAATATGACTGTGTACGCACTTAAATAAAAAAATCAGCGATATTTAATTAAAGCAGCTTGTTCAGATATTTTTGTATTTTTAGCTCGACTATTATATATGAAATATATATATAGTGGAGCTATCCTACTCACCCTGGCGTCGGCGTTCCCGTTAGCTTGCAAATGTTAAAATTTGCGTACTACCCCAAATATTTCGATGTCCTTTGTTATATTGCTTTTATATTTTGCATACTTCTTTACCAACATGACCCCAATCTATAAATAAGAGCAGACAACTGTATCAAGCATTTTGACAGAATTATGGCCTCTTTTATACTTAAAATCTGCATATTATTGATAAATCTATGTTAAAGTTTCCGTACCACCTCAAATATTTTCTATGTCCTTTGACATATTGCTTTTATATTTTGCATACTTATCCACCAACATGATCCCAATCTATAAACAAGAGCAGACAACTGTATCAAGCATTTTGACAGAATTATGGCCCCTTTTATAATTAGATAATTGAACATTTTGCTTAAATTGCCATAACTTCTTTATTTATTTATCACATTTGATTCATACTTTGACAAAACAACACTTACCTGACATACCACAATGCACTCCACCCAAACCATCCCCCATGCCCCACCCCAGAATCCCCCCCCCCCCCACACACACACACACAAATTTTGTTTTCCTTATTTTTGAAAATTCATCTATTAAACGACCACACACCCAAATTATACCCCCCCTCTCTCCATGATGGCTTACGTTATACTGCCAAGCACTAAAAAAGTCGAGCGCGCTGATCTCTGACAGCTCTTGTTGATAAATATCATTAAATGAGTTTTCTGAAAAATTGTTATATTTTGAGTTTTAATAATTATAATCAGAAGGAAAAAGATTAAATAAAAAGTGCCTGCCTTGGGGTTCGAACCCCGGTCCTCTAGAAGTAAAAGCCCAAGGGTTGCAAGTAAATCACACAGGCTTTTGATTGTTGATGGTAGCTCTAAAGACAAATGCATTTATTTTTGGAAAAATTATTGATTTAAGGGAAATTTATTTATTTTTGTATTAATGATGTTCATAAATTATCAACTACATGTAACTTTGTTCTTTGGAATGTTATTGTTTGAATGTGATGCAAACGCAATTGTGAACAATTCGATTTAAGTTTTGAATATTTGACATACATTTTGTAATTTCTTAAGTTTTTATCCAATCTTCATGAACATTTACACAAATGTTCAATAGAGCGTCTTCTACCCAAACATCGGTACATACTTCCCCTTCACTGCACACTATAGTCATCATAGCACAAAATAAAAGACATGTGTCTAATCACTTTTTTTTTCGTACCCTATGGTTATACATTTAATTAATTTAAAAATGTTTACAAAATATATGAGCCTTGTTCTGAGAAACTGGGCTTAATGCACGTGCGTTAAGTTTCGCCCCAGATTAGCCTGTGCAGTCCGCACAGGCTAATCAGGGACGACACTTTCCGTCTAAACTTGATTTTCGGCAAGAAGGGACTTCCTTGAAACTAAAAATACCATAAAAGCGGAAAGTGTCGTCCCTTATTAGCCTGTGCGGACTGCACAGGCTAATCTGGGATGACACTTTACGCACATGCATTAAGCCCAGTTTTCTCAGAACGCGACACATATATATATATATATATACATGTTAAAGCAATTCGCTTCTAATCAAGCTGAATAGTAACAATAAAGTGAGGCTTAGAGGTGGATTTTGATTTGTTCCGGAATTTTCTGTTTGTTAAGAAGTAAAATGGGAAACAAAAAATGTTCATTAAATTGTACGAATATACTGAATGTCCAAGGGTAATATTGTATTCTGACATATCATGAAATGTTGAACAAGACAATATAAATAAAAGTCATATTTATGTTTGCTTGCTTTAGTACGGAATAATATACAGGGTAGTACATTAAACATTTTCACCACAGTTGCCCACATTTGTTTTTCAGTAATTCTTGCTTATATGACAAAGCAATTTATTCAGAAAGTTTATTTAAATTAGGTAATGTTGCCTTACGACAGTCATTTGAAAATATTTATTTGCGAATATAGCAGTTATGTGAATTTGATGTCCTAATTTGATATAAATTTCCCATGATGACGGTTGGTAGACCAAATGCTGAAACTATGCAGCTTGTTTATTTATAGACATGTCTAAGCCGTAGTTGTGCAACGATTTGATAAGGATATCGGAGACCTATGCGAGTTTAATCAGGTACGTGTATTAGGTTAATACTCATACCTGGTTTAATTTAAATAAAATGGACATCCAAGAAAACAATTGATTATAAAAGTAAAATGTTTGCAATTATACATTTAGTAAAACGAAATTAAAGTGCAAATAAGATCAAGTAAGCAGATGAATCATTTGATACAGAGAAGTCGTCCCGCGAATAAATGTTTTTTTTTTTCAAACTTGAACCAACGGCAGAAACAACAATACAGTACCGCTGAACAAATTGCTTGATTATTTCAGTAGAGAAGCGGATGGTGTCGACGATAATATAAATTGGTTTATGCATAGACGTTCTTAAATGAATTTGATAATGGGAAAAACGCAGGACATTCAATTTCCGAACTAAAAAACATAAAACAACCGAAGGTATAATTAAGGCAACAAAACGGTCGAAAAATAATGCAGCCCTTGCACTATTAGTTACACTGCTGTACACCCTCAGTAATTTCATACCGTATGAAAGTACTGATAGTGTATATCCCATTCTTCATCAGTAACTAACTTACGATTATATCTCAACCGAAAACACGGGGTGTATGGAAATTACTCTGGGTGTAAGGAAAATACTCAATGGGCACGTGACCGCTCTAAGCCAATCGGATTCTCCTCACCAGAATCATGCCATCATCAAGCCGTTACAAATATTTGTAAATTACAATGATGGAGAGCGGTTCCCCTGTTGGTACGACGAGTTAGAAATGCAGTACAACACACCGCATATTTTCAAACCTCACATAAAACAGAAAGCATAAATCGTCTTCTACACATGAACCATTCAAAATTCATGCAAATAATTATTTAATTGGATTTTTTTTCTCAATATTTTGAAAAACATGTCAATAAAATGTATTTCTTAAATAATAATACGTCTATTTGTTGGATGAACTTTAATGGTCTCTATCAACAATGATCAAGATCTGAAAAGATAAGAAATAGCTTGAATAGAGTAGTATAAAACCCTCTATCCTAGTCTTTGGGTAATTATAAGAATTAAAAAACAAAAGACTGATCTAATGAAACAAATGTCTTGTACTGTCTTAAGTTATAGATCAATTAAAGTGAATGAAAAAGCAAAAACACTAGTCAAATAGTCCTTAAAACATTTCTTCACACTAAAAGTAACACTGTGGAAGAAAAAGTCATGGCGAAGGATCAGATTCCATGTCATAGTCTTTTTGCCACAAAGGAACACGTCTCAATCGGGTTGAACGTCTGGAGATAGGGAGTACTTCAGGGGTAGCGACATGTTTTTCGACGGCTGGTGGTGGTGTAGGATTCTC
The DNA here is from genome assembly GCF_020536995.1 of Dreissena polymorpha. Lineage (NCBI taxonomy): Eukaryota > Metazoa > Mollusca > Bivalvia > Myida > Dreissenidae > Dreissena > Dreissena polymorpha. The sequence continues at coordinate 209,104,632 of NC_068355.1, forward strand.
ACTGGCAGTTGGTGACTGGTAGTTCAACTGATTTGGGGATCCATAAGCCAACTGACGTCTGGCCGGGATTGTTGCAGATTTTGGTGTATCAAGTGTAGCGACAGGTGTCTGTGCAAGTTCATCTAGGTCTGGCGTTCTCGGAATAGCTGGTGTAATATGATCGGGTGGGTTATTAGGGCCCAAAGGTAGAGATGTGTCCTTTAGTTGGGTTTGTGGAGATCTGTTGAGTGTGATGTCCCTAACAACTGTCAGCCTGGGCAGTGGTGCATGGACTGGGATGTATTGAAATTTACGGTTACGCAGTGTGGCACGTCTGGAGCCGTCAACTCTAACAACATATTGATCATATTGGCGTACCTCTATGACAACGCCGGATTTATCCCATTTCCGGGGGTAGTTGCAAATTTGGTTTTGAAGACGAACATGGTCACCGACTGCAAGTAGGGAGACGTTTTGTGTGCTCCGTTAGCTTCTCTGCACTTTGCATGTGTCTATTAAGGAGAGCTTCCTCTCTTTCCATTGCCTTGGAACGCCATGTTCGTGCGATTTGTACTTGCCAGGTGGAATATGTATAAAGTCCCTTATGGGTCTGCCAAATATGGGGAGAGTTTTGTATCCCTATCAGGTGTGTTGCGATATTGCACGTCGGAATTTGTCAGTGTCAATGTCCTCTGATGCACTGGTATTGTTCATTAGAAGGCGTTCGACAGTCTTCACACCAATCTCGGCCCGACAATTGCTATGGGGAAATACGACAGATGAAAGACGATGATGAACACCCCAATCTTTCAGGAATTGTCTCGTAATGGTAGCAATTAATTTGGGACCACCATCAGAAGCAAGCTCATATGTAATAAAGATCCGTCTGAGGCAAGTGATGAGCCCGGTAGCACCTTGATGTGATTTTTCGACAATGGACGGGTTAGAGTACCGATCAACAACTACCAGATAATTATGTCTCTGGTAAGTAAAGTAATCAGCGCAAAGGCACTGAAATGGATATTCTGGGACAGTCGTTTGGATTGGCGGAGCACTCGGGTTTGACGTGGCATTTCGATTGCAGTGATTGCAACCAGAGCAAAGAGCGGTAATGTCAGGTGTTATGTCAGGCCAAAATACTGATGATTCTGCTCTCGCTATCATTGATGTTACTCCTTAGTGTGCAGCATGAAGTGCGTCAAAGACTTCATTTCTGAGTAATGGAGGGATCACAATACGGTCCTTATACAGGATAACACCATCTGTAATGGAGAGGTCATCTCTAAACTGAAAGAAATCCCTCAGTGCATCAGGCATTTGAGTGCGTGATTCAGGCATACCGTTCTCTATCAGGTCAGCTAGAACAATCATATCGTCGTCGCTCGCTGTCATGATACGAACCCTCTCCCAAGTTACTGACTGTATACTGAGTGCGTCCAAGGTAGAAATGGCTGTTGATTAATTTTCCTCTTCACCAGGAGATGCGTGAGTGTTTTTCGTTCTGAGGACAGACAAAAGAGATGGTCTAGATGATGTGCGCGACAAATCGGCATTGACAATGGCTGCGTCATCAGGTAAGATCAGTTGTACAGGTTTGTTGACAGGATTGCGTGATAGACAATCCGTTGCACGATGCTTCACTCGTGGGATGTGAATAATACGGAATCTGTATCGCAGTGTCTTTTCCTTCAGATTTCGTAGGCGTGTATTAGAGATGTCCTCAAGGGCCCTGTCACTAAATATCTTAATTAGAGGTTATGGTCCACTGCTATGATGAGGTCTGGACAACCAAGTACAAAATACCTCGCTTTCTCTAGTGCATCTGATACTGCTAGTGCCTCACCTTCTATGGGGGGATAACTTGAATCGGCCGCGTAAGTGAATCTGCTTCCCACAAGAGTGATCTTCCAGCCCATGGGACAGCAGAACGGCTTGATATCTGTGCATGAGCAGTGTTTCTGTAGTAGCCAAAAGCCAATACCCGTTTTGGACCAGTCTGTAGCTAAACAGGTAGTTTTGGCGGGGTCGAAGATCGTGACGCCTTTCTCTATTAGGTCCGCAATCACCCGTTTGGATTCCTCAAAGAGCTCGTTCAACTCTTCAGTCCACTCAAAGTGGGTATCTGGTTTGAGTAAGTCTCTAAACGGTTGCATACGGTCAGCCATGCTAAAGGCATACGAAACTTGGTTCACTAGGCCGAACCATGACCGCACATCGGTTAAATTCTTCGGGCTAGGAAACTGAAGGATTGCCTTCATGTACCGTTGACTAGGCGGACATCATTTGAAGAGATGTCAAAGCCGGCAAATTCAACTGTATCAGCACCAAAACAAAAACTTCTCTGTATTAAGTATGATGCCGTTGCTCCCGCAAACATCAAGCCAATGGACTGTTTGGTGGAAATTCTGCTCTAAGGAATCTGCCCACAGCAATACGTCGTCTACACATTTGGTCTTATTGGGACTTTCCGCAACAATCTCATCATAACGCATTGTGTAACCATCACTTGAAGCAATATAGCCTTGTGGTGCAATCTTGTAGCGGTATCTGCCCCAGGGAGTTATGAATGTGGTCAAATGACGGTCTTCTTCACATATTGGTACACTATGGTACCCATTTCAAGCATCCAAAACGGTCTTCATTTTGCCAGCTGGAACTGAGCGGGCCTGTAGGAATGGGGAAGGGGTATGGTGGGTCTCACGGGTTACATGGATATTGAGCGCTTGAAGATCCACAATACGCCTCCGTTGTCCAGTCTTCTTCGCACAGATGATCATCCTACGGCACCATGTAACAGGGTTTCCAATAGGAACTTTCTCAATAACACCTAATTGCACATCCCGGTCAAGTCCTTCCTTCACAGCATTCCTCCAGTGCAGTGGTACTGGCACTGGGGTATGATGAGCAAAAGGTTTAGCATCTGGGTCGATCATTAATTTCATAGGCGAACAGTCCATAAGCGGTAGAGTTTGGTGTTCACATGAATTAATTGTGCTTGATCGATAGTATTCGGGAAGATAGTCCTGCAACATCTCACGAGATCCCTCGGATATTGGGAATGGTAATGTACGGGGCGGTTGAGGCGGAAGTTGTCGAGATGGACAACCACATGGAGCCGCACTTTGGTCATGAACATCGGCTGTGCAATGTTGCAATGCAGATTGTGCCTGTGGAAAAACTATGTAGTATGATTCCACGTTCAATACACGCCTCCCTGCTTAGGAATAACTTGTCCGACGAATCTGTTACATACGTCATTTGCTGGGTTGTAACAGGAAGTCCAGTGGAATCGGTGCTGGAGATGCGAAGCAAGATTGCACCCAGGATCTTAATACCTTCATTATTGGCAGTGTGCATTCGCATAGTAACTGGTAGTAGATCTGATTCTCTTAAACCGAGGCGATGGATAACTTTAAGACCTACTAAACAGCTCTGACCACTAGTATCAGCCATGGCAGGGACGGAGGCTGGGGTGGAGCGTGCATACATGTCGTCGAAATCAAGTTTAGTATAGTCTTCCAACACAGTGTGAACATTCACATTTATAAATGGCTGTGGCTTGGAACTTAGGCGGACCCAAGTGTCTGATAGAATGTCATACACATGATGCTCGAGAGGTATACTATGATGACGCTTGCTAACTGTGCACACTTCACTACCGAGGCTTGTGTCTAAACAGTTTGAATTGTCAAATTATGTACACAAGGAGTCGAACAGTGTGCATTGTCGTGATCTGTTCCCCTGGATTGACGGGCTCGTGGTGAGCGGTGGGACCTGTCCTTGCTGCGACACATGGATTCAGTATGATGATCACGCTTACAATGTTCACAATTGTGGCCAAATGCTGGGCATTGAGTACGGCGAATATTTTCGCTTTACCTTGCTTCCCGTGTCCTCGTTTACCACAATATGAGCAAATCTCTCTAAGTCAGACTGTCCCGATACTTTCTGTGTTTTCTTGTAGGTGCTGGCAACATTGACCGACTCTCGATCTAGCAGGCGAGAGGCAGAGCGTTTGCCTGCTTCCTTAGCCTCCACAAACTGAAAAACGTCCTCAAGGCTCATTTCCTGGTTTTTATCACCAAGGAGATCCATTTGGAGTTCAGGATCTGCGAGTCCTCTGCTTAACACATCGCACATAATGGCTTCCGTACAACTAATGCCAATATCACACATAGGGCATTTGATTAAATACTTGCAAATGTTTGACTGACCCTGCAATCTAGCGCCGAAACCTCGCACAGTCTCGTCCCGATCTTGACGCATATAGAAGACATACAATGTATGCATGCATATGATCATAAAACAAAGTGATACCATGTAGCAATTATGTTCAAACATGTTATACAAGATATGCTAATATATACTTTTTTGACCTTGTGGTTTTCTTTTTTATTAAAAAAGGTTAATATGTATTGTTTTCTTTGGTCGTTTATGATTTTTATGAAATTAAAACAACAGAATACTTATGAATAAGGATTAGTTTCATTAAGTGGGAAGAAACATACTGGACTTGTTTATGAAAGTTTAATGTGTTTCCATTTTTGTTCAAATAGATGAAGTGTATCATTGTTTAGAGCTATTTCTTTCTCAATTTGAATCTTCAGTTTTAAATAATTGATAAAACAGTGCATTGTAGGTTTTTGTTTTCTGTATTTCATGCTGAATATAAAATATTTCATTAATATAATTATGCAATTCACAGCGTTGTTAACCTCTTGTATTTTGAAGGTATTTACCCCTAAACTGATGTCTACGAGAGTTAGTTTTACATTTAATTGTTGTTTCTCTAGAAAGGTTGTCAATTGATTCCATAGAGATTGAATATGTCTACACTCCCAGAAAAGATGTTCTACTGTTTCAATATGTTCACTACACATATCACATAGATTTGAGTTGCATAGGTTGCACTTAAAAAGATATTTATTTGTAGCTATGGTTCTCTGGATGTATTTATATTGAACATTTCTTAGTATGCTATCAGTAGTTGATTTATATGGCATGACAAATATTTGTTTCCAGTTAAATTCTTTTTCTCCAAAAAGGTTTTGCCATTTAGTTTGAGCTTTGGAGATTTCGGAAGGGTTTTTAATTTAAAGTGTGTAAAATATTTTCTTCGTTTTGTTTTGTTTTGCAGTTATGTATTCTACGGATGTTTTAAGTACATGGTGTGCTATTTGTATTGGTAGCAGCTTCAATATGTATGGGTATACTTTTGATCAATGTGTAGTACATCAGGAAATTACTTGTGGGTATTCCGTATATATAGCATACGTTTTCAAAAGTAAAGTAGTCGTTAATTCTGTAGTCGTACAATTGATTAACATATTTTATGTTTTGTTCAAACCAATGTTTATAGAAAAATGTTTTGTTGCTAGTAGTTATATCTTTATTGTTCCATAAAATGATTTAACTGTTTATTTGAGTTTCTTAATTATCAGTAACTATACACCATGCCAATAGAACATTCGATAGAAATATGTTTTAGGTTGAAATTTCATCTAAGATATTATTGTCGATATTACATTCGAAAAGTAAGGAGTCACCATGTTTTTAGAATTTTCTGGTAGAAAAATTTCCATTAACTCGTATTGGTATTATCTAAATATCTGTTAACCCAACTGCGTTTGATTGCATTCAGGAATGAATCTATGTCCGTTAGTCTGATACCTCCGTGTTCTACTGGTTGAATAAATTGAGATCGCTTAATTTTATCAGGTTTACCGTCCCATATGAAATTAGATATTTCTGATTTTATATCTTTAATAATATCATTTGGTGGGTTTGGGTGAACTGTTAGTGTGTAAATTAATTAAGGGAGCGCAAACGTTTTCAACAATGTGTTTTTTCCGATTAGTGTAAGTTAACGATGCTGCCATGATTTTAAACAATTTTTATTTTTTTTGTAATTTAGGCAATACGTTTTTTAGAATTGTTTCATTTTAATTGTTTGTAAAGGTTATTCCTAACGTTATTTCTTCATCTGATGTCCAGTTCTCATTTCATTTTTTTAAGATGAATATTACTTTGTTTAAATTAACCTACTCGTAGCACAGTGCATTTACTTTTGTTTAGTTTAAGACCCGATGTTATTCCAAAAATGGTTAGCGAACCTATAAGATAATTGAATGAGTCACTACTGTCATTTAAACAATAAGTTGCATCGTCAACAAAAAGTGACTGTTTAATTTCCTCGTCAGGTTCTAGCGATATTCCCTTTGTATGTTTATTTGATTGGATATAGTGTGATAGATACTCGATGCATATAATAAATAGCGAAGATGAAAGTTGACATCCTTGTCTTACTCCTAGCTCGATGTTTGAGAAGAAGCCATTGTTTATAATTATGCTGTTAATATCGGTATTAAATAGTTTTACCCATTTTATAAGACTTTCACCGAAATTCATATTTTCTAAGCAAGAGAACATAAACGAATGGTCTAGTGAATCGAAAGCCTTTTTGAAGTCTGCAAAGAAAATGAGGCCAGAATTGTTTGGTTGGTTGAAGTAATTTATGCATTCTTGTATCAGACGTACATTTTCACCAATGTAACGTCCTTTTATAAATCCAGATTGTGATCTAGAAATATGATTGATGGTAACATTTTTTTTATTTCTGTTTGATATACTTTTAGTTGCAATTTTATAATCATTGTTCAGTAAACTAATCGGGCACCAGTTTGATAAGGATTCTAAGTTTTTCCAGGTTTTGGAATGAGTGATATTATACCTTGTTTTTGTAGCGTTGTTAAGTTTGCGTTGTTAAATGAAAAGTTAAGTGAATTAATTAAGTGTGTTTTAATATCATTCTAGAATATTTTTTTTTATAAAATTCGATTGTGATGCCATCTGATCCTGGACTTTTGTTTTTTTGCATTTCTTTTAGTGCTAGTCCACATTCATATTTATTCAGTAATCCGTCACACGATAATTTTTCCTCTTGTTTTAAAGCATGATGTGTATTTTTAAAAAGGGTGTTATTTTCAACATGTTTTCGTTGATAGAGGGTTTCGAAAATTGAACGCTGTTCCTCTAGTTTATGAGTTCTGTTTGTTATATCTTCGCCATTAACTACTAATTTGTGTACAGTTTTTTGTTCAATTCTACGTTTTTAAATGTTTGCGAAGTATTTTGTATTTTTTTCATTGTGTTCAACATGCTCTGGACGCGCTCGTAGTATTATTCCATTGAGTTGTGTATGATAGATTCCTTCTAATACTTGTTTGTTTGATGTTATTTCATTTTCAATGGCGGTGGTATCATTTGTGTTTGTCTCATGCAATTGTTTTTCAAGTGTTTCAATGGTTTTGATTGTTTCAGTTTCAAGTTTATGTGTTTCTTTTTGTTTAAATGTTGTGTATCTAATTGTTGTGTTACGTATATTTCCTTTAATTACTTCCCATGAGGTGTTTGGGTTTGCATCTTTATTATATTGAACTGTGTTTAATATTTCCTGTATTATTTGTGTTTGATATTTTGTTTCTAATAAGATGCTGTTATTAATTTTAAAGTATCCAGGGCCTCTAAACGATGGCACTGAGACGCATGCTGGAACTTGGCGCATGCGTGACCCATCGGAACACACACGATTGCCAAGTTTCGTCGCTCTAGCACACATACTCCAAGAGATAAGTTCGACTTTAGCTCCTATTAGGGGTTTACGGGGGCCAATACACGGGCCAGCTAGCGAACATTCGGCGACAATTTCACCGGAAAAGATGGCACAGAGACGCGTGCTGGAACTTGGCGCATGCATGACCCATCGGGACACACAAGTCTGCCAAGTTTCGTCGCTCTAGCACACATACTCCGAAAGATAAGTGCGACTTCAGGCTCCTATTATAGGGTTATGGGGGCCAATACACGGGCCAGTTAGCGTACATTCGGCGACACTTTCACCGGAAACCATTGCACTGAGACGCGTGCTGGATCTTGGCGCATGCGTGACCTATCGGGACACACAAGTCTACCAAGTTTCGTATCTCAAGAACACATACTCCGAGAGATAAGTGCAACTTCAGGCTCCTATTATGGGGTAACGGGGCCAACACACGGGCCAGTTAGCGTAAATTCGGCGACACTTTCACCGGAAATGATGGCACTGAGACGCGTGCTGGAACTTGGCGCATGCGTGACCCATCGGGACACTCAATTCTGCCAAGTTTCGATCATCTAGCACACACACTCCGAGAGATAAGTGCGACCTCAGGCTCCTATTATTGGGTAACGGGGCCAATACACGGGCCAGTTAGCGTACAATCGGCGAGACTTTCACCGGAAACGATGGCACTGAGACGCGTGCTGGAACGTGGTGCATACGGGACCCATCGGGACACTCAATTCTGCCAAGTTTCGTCGCTCTAGCACACATACTCCGAGAGATAAGTGCGACTTAAGGCTCCTTTTATGGGGTTACGAGGGCCAATACACGGGCCAGTTAGCGTACATTCGGCGACACTTTCACCGGAAACGATGGCACTGAGACGCGTGCTGGAACGTGGCGCATGCGTGACCCATCGGGATACTCAATTCTGCCAAATTTCGTCGCTCTAGCACACATACTCCGAGAGATAAGTGCGACTTCAGGATCCTATTATGGGGTTACGAGGGCCAATACACGGGCCAGTTAGCGTACATTCGGCGACACTTTTACCATAAATGATGGCACTGAGATGCGTGCTGAAACTTGGCACATGCGTGACCCATCGGGAAACACAAGTCTACCAAGGTTCGTCGCTCTAGCACACAAACTCCGAGAGATAAGTGCGACTTCAGGCTCCTATTATGGGGTAACGGGACCAATACACGGGCGTGTTAGCGTACATTCGGCGACACTTTCACCGAAAACGATGGCACTGAGACGCGTGCTGGAACTCGGCGCATACGGGACCCATCGGGACACACAAGTCTGCCAAGCTTCGTCGCTCTAGCACACATACTCCGAGAGATAAGTGCGACTTCAGGCTCCTTTTATGGGATAACGCGGCCAATACACAGGCCAGTTAGCGTACAATCGGCGACACTTTCACCGGAAACGATGGCACCGAGCCGCGTGTAGGAACGTGGCGGATGCGTGACCCATCGGGACACTCAATTCTGCCAAGTTTCGTCGCTCTAGAAAACAAACTCCGAGAGATAAGTGCGACTTAAGGCTCCTATTATGGGGTTACGAGGGCCAATACATGGGCCAGTAAGCGTACATTCGGCGACACTTTCACCGAAAACGATGGCACTGAGACGCGTGCTGGAACTTGGCACGTGCGTGACCCATCGGGACACACAAGTCTGCCAAGCGTAGTCGCTCTAGCACACATACTCCGAGAGATGAGTGCGACTTCAGGCTCCTATTATAGGGTTACGGGGGGCCAATACACGGACCAGTTAGCGTACATTCGTCGACACTTTCACCGGAAACGATGGCACTGAGACGCATGCTGGAACTCGACGCATGCGTGACCCATCGGGACACACAAGTCTGCCAAGGTTCGTCGCTCTAGCACAAGTACTCCGAGAGATAAGTGCGACTTCAGGCTCCTATAATGGGGTTACGGGGGCCAATACACGGGCCAGTAAGCGTACATTCGGCGACACTTTCACCAGAAACGATGGCACTGAGACGCGTGCTGCAACTTGGCGCATGCGTGACCCATCGGGACACACAAGTCTGCGAAGGTTCGTCGCTCTAGCACACAGACTCCGAGAAAAAAGTGCGACTTTAGGCTCCTATTATGGGGTAACGTGGCCAATACACAGGCCAATTAGCGTACATTCGGCGACTTTTTACCGGAAACGATGGCACTGAGACGCGTGCTGAAACCTGGCGCATACGAGACTCATTGGGACTCACAAGTCTGCCAAGTTTCGTCGCTCTAGCACACAAACTCCGAGAGATAAGTGCGACTTTAGGCTCCTATTATGGGGTTACGGGAGCCAATACAAGGGCCAGTTAGCGTACATTCGGCGACACTTTCACCGGAAACGATGGCACTGAGACGCGTGCTAGAATTTGGCGCATGCACGACCCATCAGGACACACTAGTCTGCCAAGCGTAGTCGCTCTAGCACATATACTCTGAGAGATAAGTGCGACTTCAGGCTCCTAGTATGGGGTAACGGGGCCAATACACGGGCCAGTTAGCGTAAATTCGGCGACACTTTCACCGGACACGATGGCACTGAGACGCGTGCTGGAACTTGTCGCATGCGTGACCCATCGGGACACTCAATTCTGCCAAGTTTCGATTCTCTAGCACACACACTCCGACAGATAAGTGCGACTTCAGGCTCCTATTATTGGGAAACGGGGGCCAATACACGGGCCAGTTAGCGTACAATCGGCGACACTTTCACCGGAAACGATTGCACTGAGACGCGTGCTGGAACTTGGCGCATGCGTGACCCATCGGGACACTCAATTCTGCCAAGTTTCGCTGCTCTAGCACACATACTCCGAGAGATAAGTGCGACTTAAGGCTCCTATTATGGGGTTACGAGGGCTAATACACGGGCCAGTTAGCGTACGTTCGGCGACACTTTCACCTGAAACGATGGCACTGAGACGCGTGCTGGAACGTGGCGCATGCGTGACCCATCGGGACACTAAATTCTGTTAAATTTCGTCGCTCTAGCACACATACTCCGAGAGATAAGTGCGACTTCAGGCTCCTATTATGGGGTTACGGGGGCCAATACACGGGCCAGTTAGCGTACATTCGGCGACACTTTCATCGGAAACGATGGCACTGAGACGCGTACTTGAACTTGGCGCATGCGTGACCCATCGTAACACACAAGTCTGCCAAGGTTCGTCGCTCAAGCACACAAACTCCGAGAGATAGATGCGACTTCAGGCTCCTATTATGGGGTAACGGGGCCAATACAACGGCCAGTGAGCGTACATTCGGCGACACTTTCATCGGAAACGATGGCATTGAGACGCGTGCTGGAACTTGGCGCATGCGTGACCCATCGGGACACTCAATTCTGCCAAGTTTCGTCGCTCTAGCACACATACTCCGAGAGATAAGTGCGACTTAAGGCTCCTATTATGGGGTTTCGAGGGCCAATACACGGGTCAGTTAGCGTACATTCGGCGACATTTTCACCATACATGATGGCACTGAGACCCGTGCTGGAACTTGGCGCATGCGTGACCCATCGGGACACACAAGTCTGCGAAGGTTCGTCGCTCTAGCACACAGACTCCGAGAAAAAAGTGCGACTTTAGGCTCCTATTATGGGGTAACGTGGCCAATACACAGGCCAATTAGCGTACATTCGGCGACTTTTTTACCGGAAACGATGGCACTGAGACGCGTGCTGAAACCTGGCGCATACGAGACTCATTGGGACTCACAAGTCTGCCAAGTTTCGTCGCTCTAGCACACAAACTCCGAGAGATAAGTGCGACTTTAGGCTCCTATTATGGGGTTACGGGAGCCAATACAAGGGCCAGTTAGCGTACATTCGGCGACACTTTCACCGGAAACGATGGCACTGAGACGCGTGCTAGAATTTGGCGCATGCACGACCCATCAGGACACACTAGTCTGCCAAGCGTAGTCGCTCTAGCACATATACTCTGAGAGATAAGTGCGACTTCAGGCTCCTAGTATGGGGTAACGGGGCCAATACACGGGCCAGTTAGCGTAAATTCGGCGACACTTTCACCGGACACGATGGCACTGAGACGCGTGCTGGAACTTGTCGCATGCGTGACCCATCGGGACACTCAATTCTGCCAAGTTTCGATTCTCTAGCACACACACTCCGACAGATAAGTGCGACTTCAGGCTCCTATTATTGGGAAACGGGGGCCAATACACGGGCCAGTTAGCGTACAATCGGCGACACTTTCACCGGAAACGATTGCACTGAGACGCGTGCTGGAACTTGGCGCATGCGTGACCCATCGGGACACTCAATTCTGCCAAGTTTCGCTGCTCTAGCACACATACTCCGAGAGATAAGTGCGACTTAAGGCTCCTATTATGGGGTTACGAGGGCTAATACACGGGCCAGTTAGCGTACGTTCGGCGACACTTTCACCTGAAACGATGGCACTGAGACGCGTGCTGGAACGTGGCGCATGCGTGACCCATCGGGACACTAAATTCTGTTAAATTTCGTCGCTCTAGCACACATACTCCGAGAGATAAGTGCGACTTCAGGCTCCTATTATGGGGTTACGGGGGCCAATACACGGGCCAGTTAGCGTACATTCGGCGACACTTTCATCGGAAACGATGGCACTGAGACGCGTACTTGAACTTGGCGCATGCGTGACCCATCGTAACACACAAGTCTGCCAAGGTTCGTCGCTCAAGCACACAAACTCCGAGAGATAAGTGCGACTTCAGGCTCCTATTATGGGGTAACGGGGCCAATACACGGCCAGTGAGCGTACATTCGGCGACACTTTCATCGGAAACGATGGCATTGAGACGCGTGCTGGAACTTGGCGCATGCGTGACCCATCGGGACACTCAATTCTGCCAAGTTTCGTCGCTCTAGCACACATACTCCGAGAGATAAGTGCGACTTAAGGCTCCTATTATGGGGTTTCGAGGGCCAATACACGGGTCAGTTAGCGTACATTCGGCGACATTTTCACCATACATGATGGCACTGAGACCCGTGCTGGAACTTGGCGCATGCGTGACCCATCGGGACACACAAGTCTGCCAAGTTTCGTATCTCCTGCACACATACTCCGAGAAATAAGTGCGACTTCAGGCTCCTATTATTGGGTAACGGGGCAAATACACGGGCCAGTTAGCGTCCATTCGGCGACACTTTCACCTGAAACGATGGCACTGAGACGCGTGCTGGAACATGGCGCATGCGTGACCCATCGGGACACACAAGTATACCAAGGTTCGTCGCTCTAGCACACAAACTCCGAGAGATAATTGCGACTTCAGGCTCCTATTATGGGGTAACGGGGCCAATACACGGGCGTGTTAGCGTACATTCGGCGACACTTTCACCGAAAATGATGGCACTGAGACGCGTGCTGGAACTTGACGCATACGGGACCCATCGGGACACACACGTCTGCCAAGTTTCGTTGCTATAGCACACACACTCCGAGAGATAAGTGCGACTTCAGGCTCCTTTTATGGGATAACGGGGCCAATACACAGGCCAGTTAGCGTACAATCGGCGACACTTTCACCGGAAACGATGGCACCGAGCCGCGTGTTGGAACGTGGCGGATGCGTGAACCATCGGGACACTCATTTTGCCAAGTTTTGTCGCTCTAGAACTCATACACCGAGAGATAAGTGCGACTTAAGGCTCCTATTATGGGGTTACGATGGCCAATACACGGGCCAGTAAGCGTACATTCGGCGACACTTTCACTGGAAACAATGGCACTGAGACGCGTGCTGGAACTTGGCACATGCGTGACCCATCGGGACACACAAGTCTGCCAAGTTTCGTCGCTCTAGCACACATACTCCGAGAGATTAGTGCGACTTCAGGCTCCTATTATAGGGTTACGGGGGGCCAATACACGGACCAGTTAGCGTACATTCGGCGACACTTTCACCGGAAACGATGGCACTGAGACGCGTGCTGGAACTTGTCGCATGCGTGACCCATCGGGACACACAAGTCTGCCAAGTTTTGTATCTCTAGCGCACATACTCCGAGAGATAAGTGCGACTTCAGGCTCCTATTATTGGGTAACGGGGCCAATACACGGGTCAGTTAGCGTACATTCGGCGACAATTTTACCGGAAACCATGGCACTGAGACGCGTGCTGGAACTTGGCGCATGCGTGACCCATCGGGACACACAAGTCTGCCAAGTTTCGTCGCTCTAGCACACGTACTCCGAGAGATAAGTGCGACTTCAGGCTCCTATTATGGGGTTACGGGGGCCAATACACGGGCCAATTAGCGTACATTCGGCGACACTTTCACCGGAAACAATGGAACTGAGACGCGTGCTGTAACTTGGCGCATGCGTGACCCATCGGGACACACAAGTCTGCCAAGTTTCGTCGCTCTAGCACACAAACTCCGAGAGATAAGTGCGACTTCAGGCTCCTATTATGGGGTAACGGGGCCAATACTCAGGCCAGTTAGCGTACATTTGGCGACACTTTCACCAGAATCAATGGCACTGAGATGCGTGCTGGAACTTGGCGCATGCGTGACCCATCGGGACACACAAGTTTGACTAGTTTCGTCGCTCTAGCACACATACTCCGAGAGATAAGTGCGACCAAAGGCTCCTATTATGGGGTTACGGGGGTCAATACATGGGCCAGTTAGCGTACATTCGGCGACACTTTCTCCAGAAATGATGGCACTGAGGCGCGTACTAGAACTTGGCGCATGCGTGACCCATCGGGACACACAAGTCTGCCACGTTTCGTCGCTCTAGCACACATACTCCGAGAGATAAGTGCGACTTCAGGCTCTTATCATGGGGTAACGGGGCCAATACATGGGCCAGTTAGCGTACATTTGACGACATTTTCACCGGAAACGATGGCACTGAGACGCGTGCTGGAACTTGGCGCATGCGTGACCCATTGGGACAAACAAGTCTGCCAAGGTTCGTCGCTCTAGCACACACACTCCGAGAGATAAGTTCGACTTCAGGCTCCTATTATGGAGTAACGGGGCCAATACACAGGCCAGTTAGCGTACATTCGGCGACTTTTTCACCGGAAACGATGGCACTGAGACGCGTGCTGGAACTTGGCGCATACGAGACTCATTGGGACTCACAAGTCTGCCAAGTTTCGTTGCTCTAGCACACATACTCCGAGAGATAAGTGCGACCAAAGGCTCCTATTATGGGGTTACGGGGGTCAATACATGGGCCAGTTAGCGTACATTCGGCGACACTTTCTCCGGAAACGATGGCACTGAGGCGCGTACTAGAACTTGGCGCATGCGTGACCCATCGGGACACACAAGTCTGCCAAGGTTCGTCGCTCTAGCACACATACTCCGAGAGATAAGTGCGACTTCAGGCTCCTATCATGGGGTAACGGGGCCAATACATGGGCCAGTTAGCGTACATTCGGTGACACTTTCACCGGAAACGATGGCAATGAGAACTTATGACAAAATATTTAAGTTTAAAGATTGATGATCGAAGTACATTCTCTATCAAATCCAATCAAACGGGTATATACAGTATGTACAATTAGCGAATGATAGACAATGAAATTAGGATGAGTATAAGACATGAAAAAAATCACTTTATGGCATCACGTGCACCTATGTGTTTACCCCAGAAAAACGGCAAACGCTTGTGTTTTTGAAAATCTTTAAAACATAAATGTTTAATATAGTTTGTACAACCGTTTTGATTTTGTCTAAAGTATGAAAGGAATAGGCATTTGTATTTTAAAAAAAAGATGAAATAAACGTCAAATCGGGACAGGGGTTACCCACCGATAATGGGTAAATTAACTTCGCATTGCTGACTGCACGTATACTTTTATTAAGACCGATAGAAAGCTGAAATTACATTTAGATTTTATGAAACAAGTCTTTTTTTGAAAATTGTGACCATAGAAAATATTGTTTTAAGAAAAAACTAAAATTCGTTATATATTTATAACGTCTAGAGAACATGTCACTTTACTGCTTCTTTTCATGATTTTAACATGCTGCTACATAACCAAATATCTAAGCCCGCACCACATAGGTGTAGGTTCATTTTTCAATCATACATATACGGAATACAACATCTTCAATGTATGGGGCTGATTTGATCTATGGGTCATGATTTTAACAAAGAGAACTTCAAACCTCTGGGCCTTGCAGATTCTGAAGAAAGGATTTTTTAGTTAGATTGCTATTGAAGTATGTACAAACCATGTGACCCCTGGATCGTGGCTACATTTGATCAAAGGGACACAATTTGCACTTGAAAATTGTACAGTACAACTGCCTTATTCTTAATATCAAATATCAAGGCTCTCAGCTTTATCGATGTTGTTTTACTTGTTGTTGCATTGACCATTTTAGCACATACCTTTAAAGATCCTTAGTCACTAGTTGGTTTAAACCACATATGCGTTATTGAAAAAGTTGAAAACCACTTTAAAGTGATGTTAAGCTCTGTTGACCTATTCATGCAACAAACCGGGACGATTTGAACAACATTTAAAGATGGGCGAAGTACATTCATGTGAAGTTTTATGAAAATCTGCTCCGAGGTTAGGGCGAGATTTCGTTGATCGAGCAAAACGCTCAAAATGCGGTAATAATATCAGTTCAGAGCGTTACTGTCTTACCATATTTTAAGATCCAAATATGTACATTTTCTAACAGATTCGACCAACATTTATTTGATTGAAACATTTGTTTACAATAGATGTATAGCTGATAACAAACATTAAATTTTTAATCAACAAAACACCTTTGGCGCTTTGTTTGTATTCATTGATTGCTGTATTCATTTTTTCCGATACGACTCTAACTGCAGCGTCTAGTTCATGTTCCAAATATAAAAACACAATATAATGATAAAGTATTTAAACGTAAATACAATTTCATCAATGCACTTCAAAACATTGAGTTCAAATGTCGATCATAAAATCTAACTGGGCTTTTACAAAGGTGTGCCATACTGAAATTCTATTAAGTATTAAATCAAAAATGTACACACGTTATGTTTAAAAAAAAGAGTTAAATATCGGTTCATAGAAATACATTGGCACCTGCATGTATTTAAACACCTGGGTATAGAGGAGCAAGCTTGGGATAACTAACGAAAATCTAGTGGTGCGAGTGTTAAGCGGCATTTGAACCAAGCAACACTCCTTCCCTACACCAAAATCATACCATAAGATCATTGTCCCCAAAGTGGAAAACAAGGTTAATGGAACACAATATAATTAATAATTATAATGTTTATATACTGTTTAATTAAACTGATATCGTTTGACGACGCACGAGACATCATCAGAATAAATTTTGAATGCAAGTTTTATTTCGATTTGCAAAATGGCTTTAAGGGTATTCAACCGAATTAACTCATTTTGTAAATCGACATATACAATGTCGTTAGCATGATCACCATGGCGACGTAATACAGATGGCGTGTGTGTGTGCGTGGATTTGTGTGCTTACATTATCTCAAAACAGTTGAAATAATGATTTGGAGTCAATGTTACAAATGCGTATTTTTAGATTTAAAACGCACGAAAAGATCATGAATACGCCAGATTCTATAGATAAACCAACAATTTATTCTATAATATCAAATGGTATAAGCATAGGAAATTAATAAATAATAAAATAAGTGACAAAATTAAATGTAAACAAGAGCACCGCATAGCGGTTGCCAACGCCCGGCTGTGGGTGCAGTGTTGAATAAATGAAACCTTGTCAGAAGAAAAGGAAGAAAGGAAAGTGTTTATATTTTATTAGAGGTCACAGTGACCTTTGACCTAGTGACCAAACAATGGGTGTGGCGTGTAGAACTCATCAAGGTGCAGCTACATACAAGTTGTAAGACGCCGGACGGCATACGCCGGTCGGCAGACGACGAGCTTGCTATGACAATACCTCGGGTTTTCTCCGAAAACATCCGAGCTAAAAATAATTTCAACGGTTTTTAGATAGAAAAATGTTAAAATCTCAAAATATACGTATATTAATGTTTTAACAAAATAAATTAATAACAAACATCCTGAGAAAATTGCTCACCACAAACAATTCAATATTCCACTTGAACAATCCTGTATTACATTCAAAATTTTACTAACCACACATGCATCTTTTTGTCAAAATATAATTCATCTTAAAAATTTTACAAAATACATTATCACATGTTGCTCACAAATTATGTGTTCATACACTGGTTAATGTTTCTCGATATCTTGCAATGCCCAAACAAGTTTTGACATCGACAAAAGATCCGAAAGCTTCATCATCTCATGTAGACATTTGTAGAAGAAATCTGGAGAGTCAATCTTCATCTGAAGAAGTAGTGCAACTTCACCGACAGTGATTCGTCCCGGCAAAACACTAAGGTCAAGACAAAGGGACGATATTTTATATTTACATCTATGAATTTCTTAGAGTATAGCACTAACATGTTCAAGCAGCAATGAAGCAATGTCTGATAATGTCCGTTATGTCTATATTCACAAAACGACACATTCTTAATACTATAAGTGGACATATCAAGACGTGGCTTAAATACGCTCACGCGATTTTGGCAACAAACAAATTTTACTTTTGTTGTACTTTCAGTTCAGAGACATGAAGTACAATAAAAATTTATATCTTGCATCGCGTGAACAGGCAGAAAGAATAGTTTTCAGCTCTAAAAGTGTATTGACCATTACAAATAAGCAAGAGGGCAGTAATGGATCTTGAGCACTCATCTGTGAGCTGTTCTTGAGAGCAGGGATTTTTTTATGCTTATAAAGTCGATTAACCGTTGGATCCCCGGTTCATAGCCATTTAAAATTTGAACAAAAACTAAGTAAAATACCACTGTACGATATTACGTACCAAATAGAAAACATTTTTTTATTTGTGGTTTAAGCGTTTACGTTTTTAACGTCTAAAGTAACAATAATAACCCTGGGGCGACGCATGTTTTGACCCCTGGGCGAGAAAAATTTCGACTCCGGGGAAATGATATTAATCCTAAAGGACAAAGAAGAGTTTTAAAAATATATTTTGTAATATAAGTCCATATAAAGCAATCAATACACTAGCCGTGGCCAGTTTTGTCTCCATGGCATGATTTTTTTTAAACTCTGTAGAAAATTACGATACAATGTTACATACCGAATATTACACCCGTTTTTTTACTAACAGAGAAGCAAATGCGGTAATTTGCTAATCAGGTATGTATTCACCAAGTGGCCCACTGAGTGTTCAAAGTTTTTACCTCAGGGACTTGATTTGATCAAATTATTGAAAACCAAACATCTAAGCCCATAGCGCTATAGTCAAAAGATGGGACCATGTTTTATCCGAATGGCATGATGCTTGCCACAATAAGCCTATGATGTTTAAAACTACATATAAGAGCTCTGTGTTTAGTCGTTTTTGCATCTACATTAACTATGTGAATCCTGGAGCTTTATTAATTTGTACCCACGGGACATAATTTAAGCAAACTTTGTTCATGAACACATTATGATTCTAAATACCAAATGTTCTGGCTGTCAGCTCAATCAATTGTGAGAACCTTGTTGTTTCAGAGATTTTTCAATTATTTCAGTTTATATATATTAAGGTCTTGTGGATCTCTGTATGTTTCAGATTTGACCGAATGGGCAATATTAAAAACATTTTAGTGGACGACTGCACAATGTCAAATATAATTTAAGTGGAGACTATTCATTACGTTTTCATGTTCAAATCTATGTTTAGCTCCGTTGCCTTAATATGGACAGACAATGATTCGAATAACTTTGAAAGTCGATCACCCAAGGATCATTCATGTGAAATGTCGTGAAAATTGTCCATGCGATATAGGACGAAGAACACAGAAAAAAGGCGATACCAAATGCTCATCTTGTACACACTGTAAACAGGTGACCTCAACACTAACAAAAGAAAAAAAAGTATTTCTATAACTTTAAATTTGTATTACCTGTTCAGATCGTTTTTGTCTATCCATCTTTTAAGATCAGAATCTGTCCATTTTCGCACAGATTCGACGGTTCTGTTGGAAACCGATACCCTAGACACTGTTCTACCTGAGTCCACATGGTCAACTGTTCGGGCAGGTTCTGAGTTGATCTGCATGTAACGAAATGCACATACCAACATATCAACTTTGATAGTTATTTAGACCCAGTAAAACGAGCATTAAATTATTTATGTGCCCAAGCCATTTATTAGATTAGCAAGGTAATTACAATTGTATTTTATAAAATACGATAAACGAAATGCGTACGTTATTAGTATATCAACTATATTAAATAAAACTGTTTTATGTTTTCTATACACAACACTTCTAAATCATATTACATATACGCTTAGAATACACTTAGAGTAACTGATATTTCTAGCACAGGCATAACACATTTTTCAGAATTATTACATGCATAACGTTACACATAAACAAAGAACGGTACCACAAATGCAACACGACGTTCCAAAAATAGCCAATCCCGGTGATACACGTACCGGTTTTGCAATTTCAGGTTTAATGACAGGCTCCTTTTGCTCCTGGCCTAGGTTCCATTGTTTCCCCATCTCCTTCAACAGGCCGGCCATTTTATCCTCAAAGGGATACTTCCCGCTAAACTCGTAGAACAATTTAGCGCCACAGATGAATCCCAGCCAACCGTCTGGCACGTAGCCGCGTTCCATTTTCAACGGAATGATCTTCTTACTCTTCTGAAACGCATACTCGGCCTCTGAAGTACAAGGTAAATGATTAGGTATAAAATAGTATGGCATACTATTTTTGCAATGGAGTCGGGAAAGTATTTGTTTAAGACAGTGGGAAATAGTTGCAAGTCAGTGGGGCATAGTATTTTGGCAAGACAGTAAAGCATGGTATTGTTGAAAGACAGTGTAACATAGTATTTTTGCAAGACAGTAGGGTAAAGTTTTTTGCTTTAGTTTTTCTTCTGAAAATGAGACATTAATATAACTCATTATACTGTTATTATACTCAGTTGGCGGGTAAGATTTTTTGATACTCTATTAGGATGTTGAAATATTAACTTTTAAATATTGGTAAGCTTTTTTATTTGACCACGTATTCTTCAAAACATCCACTTATTGTTAAAGGCTTACACAATGAGTTCGTGCTTATGTGTTAATGTGTTCAAAATTTCGTTAAACAATATTTTACATAAAGTAGCATTAACTACACAACTGCTCAGCACTTTGGAACAAAACCCAAATGATAGAGTTTTTCATTGTATTAAAACAAATTGATCAAAACTAATATTTCAAGCAGCAATCCAAGCTTTTTCGAATTTAAGCTAAACTTGTACGCTCAGTATATAATGTTACAAGAGACAAACCGGCTCTGCAGTTTGGGCTGTTCTTGTACTTCTGTGACATGCACATCAGAACTAGTTCTGCATTTTCCACCGCGCTGGCCATGGCTTGTAGAGTAGATCCACCCATTTCATCAATATCCATCCACACCTGGCAATTAAAAGACGGTCGATGTTTTAATCGAAATGTATATCAATGATAAACACAAAATGAAGTTTAATGTATCAGGTTATCAACATATTTTAAACAAATTCTGCGCAAGTATTTGAGTATTTATTTACAATTGCAATTAACTCAAAGACTTAAAGATTTCAAGAAAATAACACAAGTTGTCATTTACAATTAAATGGACATTATACATTCATCAATAGGGCACTGTGGTATGCTTTACTATGTTAAATTAAAGTGCATTAGATATTGTATTAACTTAATTTATGCAAATGTAAAACTTAAATATAAAGAAAAGAAATTAAATAAAGCATCTTTTTAATTAATTGGTAAAGACAATAAGTGCGTACTCTAAAGCCGTTAAGTTTGAGTTGATCTCTTATCCGTTTCATAATCTCTTGATCGGACCACTGATAGGAGATCATCACGTGACCTCGGTCGACCTTTTCCTCGCCTGAAAAACATAGTTAAGATTATTCATTTAAGGAACTATACACTAGATTACCTACACGGCATTAAAAGCATATTTATGCATACACCTTCGTCTGGCAAAGTTGTTAACATGTTTTCAAGTTCTACAGATGTAAGCAATAATATCGAAACGGTTATTTTCTGGAAAGAATATATGGCAATCTAAGACCTGGTGCTTCAGGCTGTTTAAAGAACTTTGTCAAAATAAGAGACAGTTTATTAATAACGTATGGAGAAACATACAGGTAACACCAAATATAACTTTCTTATTATATGATATTTGTTAGCAAAATAAGCGTGTGTTTTTGTCTTGGTAATGTCTTATAATTGTAAAATTATTGCAATTATGATGATTAAAATGTATGCATTTTCATGAATGGAATACCCTACTTTATTACTTTATGACTATATAGTGTCTGTAACTTTATAATCGAACACATCCTAGCATTTGTTCTCATAATTGAAAACTGACAGACTACCTGCTTTTCTTTCGGAAGAATTAATTCGATCAAAGCAATATTTACAATAAAAATATAGCTATAAATCAAAACTAAAATGTTCTTTCAATTAAAATACCTTTAGCACTATGTGTTTCCCTGGAACGTTTATTAACTCCTTCTGACTTTGCTCTGACTGCTGTATCTTCTTCCAGTTTCAAAGCTAAAAATAGCATGAAACGGTACACTGTTAACACCAATACAATTTGATATATATACTTAGGGGTAGACTGGTCAAGTGTAAAGATAATACAATTTAACTGTGTTTTATACCTTATGTAAATATTTACATGTACCATAATAAATTGAAAATAAATATTCAATCTAACATGTAAACATTTCTTTACTGTGTATATGCTAAAGTATAATCATATATAAAACAAAATTTATTAATGAATAATATAATCATACCAAAATCTCTGTATTTTTGGAGCTCACATGTCTTTAGCATGTCTCGATGATTCCACAATGCACCATTGCAAGCTTTCTTGATGTTGACATTTTCCGATTTCTTTAGTTCGAACAACAGTTCCAGTACGCCTAGGTCCTCAGTACTGACCACCTTCTGCTGATTATCTTTGTCAAAGCTCAGAGCCCATATTGCATGCACACTTTCTAAAAAAAATAGAACCAATCAATAATGGTAAATTAAAGCTTAAAGCATCAACACATATAAAGTGTTTTTTATGCTCTTATACTCCAATCACCGACTTGAAAATAAAGATTAGTTGGTGTACAAAGCAGTGTGTTTCATTGATAACATAGAACAAATTATAAGATTTGCATCGGTTGGCCACTAAGTATTTGCAAGAGAATGCAAAGATCCACAGTTGCATTTAAAAAAGTATGTGAATCTTCTTGGTAGACAACAAGTAAAAAAAATGCCACAGAAAATGTATCTTTAACATAAACATTTATGATTTTCTGTACATCCTTTAAAACTCGTAACAATCTGAAATGGCGAATGTTCTTTACATGCAGTTGAAGTTATTAATGCACCATATGACTATACTTAACTTTCTATATTCATACAACGTGCAGCTTGAAATAGCAACTTTGACTTTCTGAGTTAAACATACATGTGTTGATGTAAAAAATTGTGGAAAATATTAGAGAATACTGTGTTTACCAAAGGCCAAATCTGACCTATGTAATTTTATTTAACATGTCTTTCAGCACTTTTTAGCACATGTTGCAATATTACTTTTGCCTAATGTGTAATAACCGGAACTATGTAATTCGACACTAAAATATGCTGTACAATGTAGTTTAAATTTATAAGAACATCAATGGTTATCGAAAAATACATTTTTACCCAATTGCTCTTCTTCATTGCCGGTTCGACCCAATTTCACGAGCAACTCCAGGGCACCAAGCTCAACCAGCAATTTCTTGTTGGCATCATTTTGAGCAATCATTCGGATTGCTGAATAAGTTGAAAGCGGTAGCAATAAATCAATTGTTTTTAACATTACATTCGTTATCTGCATTAGCAAACGAAAAGCTTTAAAATTACAACGAAAAACACAAGTACTCTTATAGGTTTTCGACATTATGCTGACAATAAGGCAAGCCGATGGAAATTCTGACTTAGTTATAAACAAAAGAAATCAAAACGTCTGGTTACAGATACAATATTTTTGGACCGAAAAACAACTTGTCCGGTGGTTATTTCAATATATTCATAATATAAACTTTGTAAAAATTATTTTTTTAAAGTATAAAAACACTTTACAGCAACAGTTATAAGGCGTAAACAAGTTGTTTGTTTCCAATAACCTGACAGACCTTAATTTTTGCGCAGTTTCTCACATTTGTTCGGCCATTCAGATTTAGTTTCCGATTCAATGTTACAATCCTTAAAATTCACTAAATTAACAATAACTTATAAAGAAAGGACTTTGCTTTTCGAGAAAATTGGACAATTTCTGTATAACTTATGTAATAACACGTTAACGCAAGGAAAAGTTTAGTTGACTTACCTTTTTTAAAGGTAAAGGCAATGGCCAAGGAATGAACTTATTGTCTGATGATGATACTAGACTCATCTTCAACACATTAGTGAAAAAAAAACAAAAAAAAAATACGAAGGAGATCAAAAACAAACGAAAAATAACGAAGGAGATCAATGTACATACTGTAACCACACTCTTTGCATGACCATCCATTACAGCGGCGTAGTTTGGTTGCCAGACCTTTCTGAAGAACTTTTAGGAGAAACTTAACCCGATCATGTGCTGCATTGATTATTTCACTCTCTGCCTCGTTTACTATACCTGTAAATTATGCAATTAATAGTTTGTCATGTTGTCAGCGCCTTGACAATTTCTAAACATGACAGACATCGATGAATACCCAGTAAATCTAGTATACTTGTAACATTCACACTAGAGCGATGCCATTCATGAAGACATTATCGCAGAGGCAATGATTATTCACATGTACAATATAAATATTTAATGCCTATTTGCAAATTTCTTAATTTTATTATAAACAATATTAAAATCTAAACATGAGTGAACATATCAGGATTTTTTGTAACCCTATTGTTTGCTTTTTTGGTAAGAAAGACATACTCGCTAATGTTGCCAGAGCGGTCAAACTAAACATCTCGTCAGTAGAGGTCAGGTAGGGCTGCATGACGCTCGTAAAGTCGAGAGTCCGGAGACGTTGGTTGTTATTAGGTCTCATTGAAACGTTGTGGGCGACTGACAGACAAAACTTCATCAGCTTGGCTTCTTCTTTCTAAACAATTACATGCCACGAGACTACAATAAGTAGCATCAGCAAAATACGTGAAATTCAAACCAAAGCCGGCAGACACATGGACGAATGTTAAGAAATACTTTCAAAATACTTAACTCATTTGTTTACGAATGTTTATCATACACATTTTAGATTGTTCGACCATTGATAACAGCACAATCTATCATAAGCATAGAAGCTTTAAGGTTTCAAACGCAAAAATAGTTGAGTGATAATTAATAAAAAGTAATAGTATATAAAGATCACTATAATCAATGAAGTAAAGTCATACCGACAACGTTGGTTCCTGACTCAGAAGATGTCTTGGGGCATATTTGAGTAGAATATCTTTGATAGTTTCCAAATATTCCTTATGATTTGCCAGCTCTATCGAAATAGCATCTGATGAATCAGAGAAATTCACGGCCGTCAAGACAGCATTTATCATTGGGTTGCAGGCTTTCTTGTTCGTCTTTCCATCATCTCCCATCCAACCTTGCCTGTACATCCGGATCAAACAATCACAAACCAGGCCCATAAACTTCGTCTCAAGCAGAATATTGGCAATGCCCAACCGAAACTGGATTCTCTGCTGCAACGATCCGCGTTTAAGGGTAAAGTAAGAATTGTAAAATTGTAAAATTGCGTTCCTGATGTTCATATTATAAACTCCTTCTTCGTTTATTTTGTCTTCTACAGCAAGTACTTCTGATGCAGTTGTTTTCAATTTACTGTATGTTTTTGTCTTCAATTCGTTTAATTCTTCTTCTGTCAATGGCTTCTTTTCCTTCTTTTCATCATCGTCATCATTAACTTCTTCGTCTTCTTCCTCCTCAAAAACGTTTTTGTCGTCTGGTGCATGCCCATGTTTAGTATCAATAATGATCTCCTTAGGTACATGATGCTCTCGGTATGCACTATTACGTAATATGGGTTGTTCAATGTCTTTTCTCTGCAAAACAACGTTTGATTCGTGGTGTGTCGTGTCCTTAGCTTCTGTTACATCATTCACGTCTTCAATAGCTTCAGGTTTCACTTTACGGGTGTTTATGGACATCATCTTAGAGCCTGAACCACTACCAACTCCTTTTTCAGAATTCAATTTCGTACTTGAATTATTACCGGTAATTGAATGATCTTCGGGTTCGTCTGGTAAACCTACAACTGGTTTCAAAAAATGTTCTGAACTACCAATCGCTTTATCTGTGTAAACAAATGTTTGTTCAGAATTGTCTAAAATCTCTTCGGATTTGTTTTTATTTTTTGCAACGGATGAGTTACAAATTCTTCCATCAGACGTTTGATTCTGTTTAAATGGAGCAGTTTCCGGACTTAAAACTTCTCCTGTTTGATCTGTGCATGAAATTTGAGCAGATTGATTACCACGGAATTTTGATCCGCCGCGCTGCTCTGAGTTTAAAATGTCTTTATTTGAAATGGAGTCAATGACAGAAGCTGGTTTTACTCCACACAACGGTGCAGACCCCATCAGTTTTAACTGTCAAAACCTGTCCAGTGGGAAAACACACAAGAATTAGCATAAGCAGTCATAAAGATGATTTTCAAATGAAACATATTTTATAAGGAGATTCTTGCTTTAAGTTACTGATAATGTTAATTTGTAAATTATTGAAATGCTATGGATATGTCAGTATTTTTGCACATGAAATTTGAAGTATAAATGAAGGGGACACACTTTTTCTTTCAAACATGTTATTTTATGTAGTTATGTTTTATGCATTAATTCTTTATCGGGTTTCATTATAACAATTTTTCCTATGTTTGATTTAGAAGTCAATTTAATAAATTAATACTTCTCACTTGGTATGAAATAATATATTTTACACATTAAAAAAAAATCATCACTCAGTGACACACTTTATATGTTGCCTTACTTACTGTGTGTGTTTATTTATGTTTAAGTATTGTGCAAGATGAGTGTATTAAGCTTCTTAACCTTTAAATCAAATTCAGCAAGGGCTGTTTGTAAAGCATGCATGCCCCCCATATGTGCTCTCCGTTGTAGTGACAGCCATTGTGTGAATATGTTTTTGTCACTGTGGCCTTGACCTTTGACCAAGTGACCTGAAAATCAATAGGGGTCATCTGCCAGTCATGATCAATGTACCTATGAAGTATCATGATCCTAGTCATAAGCGTTCTTGAGTTATCATCCGGAAACCATTTTACTATTTCGGGTCACCGTGAACTTGACCTTTGACCTAGTGACCTCAAAATCAATAGGGGTCATCTGCCAGTCATGATCAATGTACCTATGAAGTTTCATGATCCTAGGCATAAGCGTTCTTGAGTTATCATCCGGACACCATTTTACTATTTCGGGTCACCATGACCTTGACCTTTGACCTAGTGACCTCAAAATCAATAGGGGTCATCTGCAAGTCATGATCAATGTACCTATGAAGATTCGTGGTCGTAGCCATAAGCGTTCTTGATTTATCATCCGGAAACCATTTTACTATTTCAGGTCACCATGACCTTGACCTTTGATATAGTGACCTGAAAATCAATAAGGGTCAACTGCGAGTCATGATCAATCTACCTATCAAGTTTCATGATCCTAGGCATAAGCGTTCTTAAGTTATCATCCGGAAACCATTTTACTATTTTAGGTCACCGTGACTTTGACCTTTGGCCTAGTGACCTGTAAATCAATAGGGGTCATCTGCAAGTCATGATCTATGTACCTACGAAGTTTCATGATCCTAGGCATAAGCGGTTTTGAGTTATCATCCAGAAACCATTTTACTATTACGGGTCACTGTGACCTCGACCTTTGACCTAGTGACCTGAAAATCAATAGGGGTCATCTGCCAACCATTATCAATCTACCTACGAAGTTTCATGATCTTAGGCTTAAGCGTTCTTGAGTTATCATCCGGAAACCATTTAACTATTTTGGGTCACTGTGACCTTGACCTTTGACCTAGTGACCTGAAAATCAATAGGGATCATCTGTGAGTCATGATCAATCTACCTATCAAGTTTTATGATCCTATCCTAGGTGTTCTTGAGTTATCATCCGGAAACCATTTTACTATTTTGGGTCACTGTTACCTTGATCTTTGACCTAGTGACCTGAAAATCAATAGGGGTCATTTGCAAGTCATGATCAATCTACCTATCAAGTTTCATGATCCTAGGAATAGGCGTTCTTGAGTTATCATCCGGAAACCATTTTACTATTTCGGGTCACCTTGACCTTGACCTTTGACCTAGTGACCTCGAAATCAATAGGGGTCATCTGCGAGTCATGATCAATGTACCTATGAAGTTTCATGATCCTAGGCCCTAGCGTTCTTGAGTTATCATCCGGAAACCACCTGGTGGACGGACGGACAGACCGACCTACATGTGCAAAGCAATATACCCCCTCTTCTTCGAAGGGGGGCATAATAATTTAACTTGAACCTTTAATAATTTAGTATAAACTTTATTTACAATGAATAAAGTATGCATTTTAATATAAAGAAGCATTTAATATGGTGAGAAATAAAATTATTATATAAATGCAATTATGTGTTTCATTCTTAAGTTCAAAATGAAAACCAAACCTGAACCTTTTAAATAATAAAAGAAAAACCTGAGATTTACAAATCCTTTCTTAAAAACAACCAAAAACATTTAATCCTTTTTCACAAAGGTTGTTCCTGGCCTTTGTGATTTTACTCCTTCAATAGAATTGACCTCAACACAGACCAAAATTATAAATATAATTAATTAAAAAATGTACACACAAATTAACAAGTTCTATACGAGTCAAAATGTTCAAATTTAGTTTCACACTATTATTCTCACATTAACTTACTTGTTTTTCATCTGTTAACAATAATTTCACTTCTGTAAGAAAGCCATAAGTTAAACAAAGATAATTACCTATAGCAAAATTATGATCTATTTATGAGTAAAATCCTAGCATGCATAATGAATGCCAGTTATGTTTCTGAGAATTTAAAGCTTTCAAACTAATAAACAGTTAAACCTATCCCATCTTCTTTTACCCACACAAAATAGGTCCAACTGTATCCTTGTGACACCATTTAGGAATGTAAATGTACCTTATCATGCTTAAAAAGTGCCTTTCCAATCAATGATTTGCAGGTTACCAATGACAAGGTTAGTTTTGCCTTAAGGCCAGTAGTAATTGTGTTATAAAATGATGTCAGTGTTTATCAATTGAATAATTTATTCTTTTGATTTGAATAACAAATAAATAATTTAATGACCTACACAATATAATTCACCATTCATACATTACTACCTTTTGTCAAACAAATACACAAATAAAACAAGTACTGCTACCATACCAATACAATTAATTTAGTGATTGATAAGGGCTTATTTGGAGCAGATTTATTTTACATCAATGACAAAGCCAGAGGAATATTTGTATGTGTTTTGATTTATTTTCTTCAAACAAAGTACAATTAAGTATAATTAATATAATTAAGTATTTATAGCAAAATATTTTATAAATATTTAACAACAAAGTAGAATATAAACATGGTATAATTATCATCATGCTTAGCAACAAAACTATAATATGTAAGTACCTATCTGAAGGGTACATTGAACACTTTATCCCCAAAGTTGAAAAAAAATGCTGAAATAGACAGTTATAGGATATTATAAAAAAAGTTACCCTCAACTGGGCTCGAACCACTGACCCCCTAGAGTAAAAGTCGAACGTTCTGTGCTTAAACAATGAGGGATGTATATTATACTTAATATAAGCAATCCTTTAGTATCATAAAATATAACAACAACAACAGAACCCTCCAAATTATGCAATCATTTTGCTATATAATTTGTACATTTTTGAATCATCAAAAGATACATATTTTAATGGATATTTTAGAGCATGGTTAATGTTCAGTATTACTATTTCCTCACAAAAATCATAACTATAACGAAAATCTGAGAATCTGAAACAATGTTTTTATCCCCACGCTTTTCGGGAGAAAAAGTGGGGATTATGTGGTTATCTCTGCGGTTTGTCCGTCTGTCCTGGCCACTATCCCCTTCTACACTATTAGCACTAGAACCTTGAAACTAACACACATGGAAGCTATGAGCATATGCGCGACAGTGCACTATTTGGAATTTTGATCTGACCCCTGGGTCAAAAGTTATGGGGGTTGGGGTGGGGCCTGGTCAGAGATTTTCACTCTTTTTTTTAAGGTTATTTTACATTAACTTATTTATTTCTACACTGAGTTACTTCAAATTGATACTGAACATCTCTTATGACACTACGGTCAATCTCAACTATGCATGGACTCATTACCAACCCTGGGGCACCCCTGGGTCAAACATGTGGCGTGGAGATACGCGTCAGCCTCTGCCGCGCCATTTCTAGTTTCATTTTGTCAACATGTTAAAAGGCCCTTTTTAAGAAACGCTAATTTTAAAGTTTGTTTAGTAAAATAAGGCAACAAGGCAGTAACAAACTGAGTTATTATGGTTTCAAGGGAATCATAAGGATCCTGCTTGTTTAGCGGATGGTCTGGGCCTTCAAACAGTAAAAGGGGGAGGTCTGTAGTGAAATATGGTGAGTCTGACTTTTAACAGCCTTGCTGTTGGGCTAGCTCTTTAGCCATGCGGTTACAGTGTCTGTTTACCACTCTGGAGGTCCGAGTTCAATCCCCTGTTGAAGCTCAGGATTTTTCACAATAATGGCGACAAGTCAGTAACAAACTGAGTAATGGTTTCAAGGAGAGCCATGAGGATCCCGCTTGTCTAGGCCTTGGAACATTAAGAGGGGGAGGAGTGTAGTAAAATAAGGTCACTCCCAACAGCCTTGCTGTTTGGCAAGTTCTTTTGTAACGTGGTAAGAGTGTCTAACTACCACTCTGCAGGTCGCCTTTGCAGTCCCCCATGGGAAATCAAAAAGGCATTATCAACAAAATGATTAATATCCTTTAAATATATAATTTATAATGTTCTATGATTTCATTGTGGCAACGAAAACCTCTTACTTCCCATGATCACTACAAACTAAATTTGAACATGATACATTCCGAAATATCCATTGACAGATTGAGCTTAACTCATACAAAGAAAGATTTACTTTGTTTTAGGTTCAATGAGCAACAATACCAAACAGTTTCGAAATATATTAATACATGTTCATCCATACCGTTGCTTCATAACGCACCTTGATGTGACGCATACATACCTGTAATTTCCAATTAATCTATTTGATTATCGATAATATCATGCATGCCTGGTTACATGTAAACAATCAAAGGGCAATCACTCTATTCGTTTGTGTATTTTAAGGCTACATTTTACCATTAAAAAAAAGTTCCGAAAATGCGCCAGTCTAGTCGACCGGACCACAGGAGTTTGAAATTCTATCAATATAGCTAATCTAATGGCTAAATTTTTTTTTTATACCCCTATATAGTATAAGACCCTGTTTTTCCAGTAATTTCCCTTGTTTACTGGAAAATGGGCGGGTCAGGGGTCTGCTGCGTTGCATTCCTGTAGTCTTTATACTATATAAGGGTATATTTTTTTTTATAAATATAGCCATTAGATTAGCTATATTGATAGAATTTCAAACTCCTGTGAATAGTGTCAGAGAATAACAAGACTAATACGATATTTTGAAAACATAATTTATTGTGTAAATATGTGTTGTTGTTTGAAAATTGTATGCAAGTGTATCGCCTATTTAAATCATATTAAATGTGTGTTTACAATAATATTAAACAAGCATCTGACTACTACTAGCCATTATAAGTAAAATCTAAAGTTTAAGTAGCACACATCGACAGATTAATAAGCTGTTAGTTAAGATTAATAAGCTGTTAGTTAAGATTAATAAGCTGTTAGTTAATGACGTTTTATTTTAATGTGGATAGCCTATTCACAATAACATTTTTGCAACATACCGTATGGATATATTTAGATAGTACAATACGCCTTGAGTCTATCGAGGGTAAATAGCGCAATCGGTAAGGCAGTACGCTCCATAATGTTCTGATAAATCTAAGCATTGGTTCGAATCGTAAAAGTTTCTACATATTTTGTGTTAGTATGTGCATGTTATAGAATACAATAATTATTAAATTGCCACTTCACTGTTGCTTTAAATATACTGATATACATACATTATCAATTGATTAATTATCGCGTATTTAAATATTTTAGGATTTGGAAAGTATCATCTCAGACCACTTTGGTCGTACCCCGGCGAGTACACCCGTTTGTTTCCAGACATTGGAGGCGAGTGACGAGAGCGACGTGGATACAAGCAGCTACGCCGACATCTGTCAGGGTCGTGTGAGGTCTATGGTGAGTGAAAATATTGATGCGAGTGTTGACAACGATAGCAACAACGAAGACGATCAAATCGATGGTCGATCACTGTCAGAAGATGAAAACCATGTTCGCAACGTACCAAGCGCTGGCGTACATGAACAAGGAGAGTGTGACCCTGATTGGTTGGCTGTAGAGCATTTCATGAAGGGATGTGGATGTGGCAGGCATTGTCAAAAGAACTTCACACCATCTTCGGTGTATCAGTCCATTTTAGACATGTGTGAGAAGAGTAAAGATGAAAAAGAAATGTTTCTTATGGGGATTTTAAGTAATTGTTTGGATACCTCTTCTAGCACTAAGAGAGGGAAGAAAGGTTTCCGCGTGCGCACACACTTTGCAATTAATGGTGCTTCAGTGTGTAGGGAAACTTTTCAGCTGTTTTTTGACGTTAAACGTGCTGT
This sequence comes from Dreissena polymorpha, assembly GCF_020536995.1. Taxonomy (NCBI): domain Eukaryota; kingdom Metazoa; phylum Mollusca; class Bivalvia; order Myida; family Dreissenidae; genus Dreissena; species Dreissena polymorpha. Next base: position 209,137,207 of record NC_068355.1, read on the forward strand.
TCTATATGCGCTGATACAGACAGTAAATCAGGGCGGCTGTACACCGAGAACGCACGGGAACAGAGGGCGAAAACCTAAACACGCACTAATGTTTGATGATGTGAATCGGGTTGTGCAGTTCATCATGAACACATCCGAAGAAATCGGACTGCCATACCCAGCAGCTCCAAGGGGAAAAGACAATATTCCAATCGTCTTCCTTCCATCAAGCACAACAAAGTTGCATTTACATGCGCACTATAGCTCTGCTTGTGAAGAGAGAAATGTGCGGTGCGTGAAAATTTCGGCATTCAAAAGCATCTTGTTGCACTGCGTTCCGCACATTAAAATTGCAAAACCAAGAGAGGACGTTTGCGGCACCTGCGAGCGACTTCGAAGGGACATCGTGGGCGCTGTGACAGAAGACGAGAAGCTACATGCACTGACAGCAATGGAGACGCACATCACTGACGCTCGCAAGGTTGTTATTTGTAATACAACTTAATTTTAATTGTTAGCCTACACATATAAGTAATAATTTAATGTTTTATTCTCATCTTTTGCTGGTGTAATTAAAAATTTCAGTGATAACACCAAAACCAATACGATAATAGGTGTTGATAATAATGCATGCTCATATTTTACAGGAAAGAAACGTGTGCTTAAACTGTGTTCAGATGGCCGTTTCTGACCCAGTGCGATATTGCCACTTCACGTTTGACTTTTGTCAAAGTGTAAGTTTACCACACTACGGCAGACAGATGGGCCAAATATATTTTATGACACTCAGAAAAGTGCAGATCTTCGGTTTCCGCAAAAGTGGCGATAAACAACTGAACTTTCTAATCGACGAGAACGAAACCCATGGGAAAGATGGCAAGATGACGCACGGCCCAAACGCAGTGCTTTCCATGATAGATTGGGCACTGGAAGCAACGTCAAATCAATCTAGGTCATTCATTATTCACGCCGATAACTGTCCAGGTAATTAACAACACGGGCGTATTTAATGTGTACTACAGTTTAATTACTATATTTGTTTTGTATGGTATTAAGCTACGAATAGCTCTTGTAAGCTACGAAGCGCTACTATGTAAACTATGCTTTATATTATGAATACGATTTTTTGAACGAAAATACCACACGCGTGATCCGAATTACCGCCTAAAAAATAAAAAAGTGATATTATTTATACATTCGATTTTTTTTTACAAAACAACACAATGCTTGGATAATTTCTAAGTGTAAATTTATAACTGAATACAATATGCGCTATATTCTTTTTCAGGACAGAATAAAAACCGGTACGTCATTGGATATTTCCTGGGGCGTGTCATGACAGGTCAGCAGGACACCATCGAGTTCCTGATGCAGATTCCCGGTAAAGAAAATATGTTTGTGTTTACTTATCCATAGAAAACAATCATTCTATTAGTCATAACACTTTTGTTTTATAAAAAAATAATTTAAGACTTATTATTATGTTTTAGGCCACGCGCGTTGTCACGTAGACAGCGGGTTTGCCTGTGTTAAAAAGGCTTACAGAAGAAGCGACGTAGAGACAATGGACGAGTTGGCAGCCGTTGTGGACGAATCGAGCAGCACTTACGCTGCAGTTCGTTACCCAGCGTGGTGCTGGCGTAACTGGAAGTCGTTCATAGGCGAACACTTCAATGCGCTACATGGCATACGGTATGTAGCAATTATTACATTGCATGAAATTAACTGGTATTTCAAACGCAAATAGTTTAATAACAATTCTACTAATTTGGACAAAATACAAATTATAAAATGTGTCCTTCCACTGCAGGAAATATCAGTACTTTCGAATGTCGTCTGCTGACCCCGGCGTTGTCATGGCGAGGACATGCAGCGACGGTGAAGAGACCTCTTTGTGTTTATTGAAGAACCCAGGTTTCCTCTTCACGAACACCGACGTCCAGTGCAGCTGCTCGCTCCTGGATTATCTGCAGCACGGCGTGACTACTTGCGTGATAACGTGCGACCTCTATTGTCAGCTCGGGGTCAAGAAGGCTTCGCGTGTTAGACAGATTGTGCCATTTTTACTGTTTTAACTGTGCTAAGGATTGATGTAACCGGTTATTGTTACTGTATAATGGATTCTGTACGTTTGTTTGTATAACAAAACTAAATCGACATTCCGATTTCATTTAAATTATCCAACAAACTGCATTATTTATTTTCTTGAAGAGAAAACATCAAGTAATATTAACATATTATATGACATAACCAAACAGTAACACATTTCCGTCATCGGTATCAAAAACAACATGATTACAATTTTAAATAATGATAACGGACATTTCCAAATAAAATATGAACGAAGTGAGTTCGAAAATAAAATGAAATATGACGTGACGTCAAAATAACGACGTAATGACGGTCACTTTAGACTCACACGGGTTAACGTAAATGCAAATTAGTTTAGGTTATAGTTGGAAAAGTATGGCATTTTATACATATATGGAACCGGAAAAGAACGTAGATAACGAAAATGAAAAAAGATAAAAATCGAAAATTTTGTCATTTGTGCTGGTTTTCTCATGGCGCGATACACATATATATATATATATATGTGTGTGTCGTGTTCTGAGAGAACTGGGCATAATTCATGAGCTTAAAGTGTCGTCCCAGGTTAGCCTGTACTGTCCGCACAGGCTAATCAGGGACGACAATTTCCGCCTAAACTTGATTTTCGGCAAGGATGGACTTCCTTGAAACTAATAATACCATAAAGACGGAAAGTGTCGTCCCTGATTAGCCTGTGCGGACTGCACAGGCTAATATGGGACGACACTTTACGCACATGCATTAAGCCATGTTTTCTCAGAACGCGACTCATATATATATAAGGCCCTTCGTACTTGTTCCAACTGATGGCTGACGTGAAATGTATTCAGGATCAAATGTACCGAGAGTGCATTAACATTATGTAAATAGGTGATTGTTGATATCTTGCATTTGTATGCACTGTTTTCATTTCGGCTTGATTAGCATGAGTTCAATATTTAACTAACTAAGCCCTGATATAACCATATAACTTAAATGATTTTAATGGTACAATACTTCTGTAATAAAGACCGAATAAGCACACGAGATTGTTATTTAGTCGCTTCTTAATAGGGGGTCCTTAATTTCTAAAACCCGAATAATACGCACGATGTGATCGTTGTCTAGATGCATACTAATATTGGTTCATTTGTTCCACAACACTATTGAATCGGTATTGGAACATGCGAACATTCTTTGGTTATTTGGTGCAATAAATACAGTATAAACAAACTCAATCTAAATACTCGATGTATTTTGGGTTCCATTAGCCCATACTGCAATTAAGACATATAATCGCATGTGAATGTTAACTGGGCGCAGATATATAGGAATCCATAATACCAGAATTCAACCGTTAAAACACGATGTGGACGTTGTCTGGATGCACTTAGATTGGGGCTTATTAATTCTACAATTGTGTTAATAAACCCGTTTAAGAACACGCGAAGTTAGTTTTTATGGAGGTAGATACATAGATAGTAACTTAGTTATTTGATGCATAGCGATTAAGCACACTCAATATGTTCACTCGACGCAGTTTAATAGGATTCCATTAGTTCTATAATGAACGTAATACCGTATCAGCACATGTAAATTGACGCAGATTAACAGTTACTCATCATTACCAAACCTTAATATAACCGTATACGCAAGATGTAAACAACGTTGTCTGGACGCAGATTAATAGTGTGTCATTAGTTCCCAAACGCTATAATAACCGTATAAGAACCAGCGAAAATTGCAGACAAATAGAATTCTTTTATAGCAAATGATACAATATGATATTTCTGCAGTGCAATAACAGCAGCGGCAATAAACAAATTGTTATTTTCACCGGAACTACTTTATCTATTTTTAGATTATCATATCAAGATTTATTTCACTTGTTTGCCCCACTTAACAGGTAATTGCTTGTTAAAATCGACATTCCACCGATTAAAACAAATTTTATTTTTATTTTGTGCTTTTTTTCACCGTTTATTTACATTATAAAAGAGTTTAACCGGATACTTTCGCTGGTATAACAAACACTAATGACGTCATTTTGTGTATTGAAATGTGTTGAGGCACGCCACGGGAGAAAGGGTAATTTTTCAGCGAAATTGAAACAGCTGTTAATTATTTTCTTGAAAAAGGAGCATAAAAGAAACAAAACAAATGTTTATGTCAGTGTTAGATCTTTTGTTGCGCCACTCGTGAAAATATTTTTTCTATGATAACTCGTGAAATAACAAACGATCTTACACTGACATGAACAAATATTCTCTATGTCCATGAGTCATCCGATGCAGTAAATAGCATATAAGCTCATTAAATGTGTTGATAGGGTTCAATGATCACTTGTATGGACCGTATACGCGCACGTCAAAGTAAACTGAGCACAGATCAATAGGGACCAATAACTTATAAACCCGAGTTTCACCTTATAAACACGATGTGAACGTTATCTAGATGCAGATTAATAGAATCTCATTATTTCCTCCAACATCCGTATAATAACGTGCGAAGATCGTATAGACGCAAGTAAATACAAGTTACACGATGTGCACTATAAATCTGTATACAGAACTCAATATGATATGCACGTCTGCATCTAACGCTAACCACAATTCTTTTGCGACAAATTCTTGACGCAGACGAATAGGGCTTCATAACATCCATAACTCTGGACCCAACCGGCTTTTTATTGCATAAACCAGCCTCTGGTATAACGTGGGCGCCATTTTGTTTTCGGAATTCTTTCGAGCAAAATGGCTGCGCCCATGGACAGTTGTCAATTGAAGGAAAACAACGTGTAAATCATGTCCAATACTTAGGATAGTGATACATATGCAGTGCAGTTAGGCTATTGATTGCCTCGATTGTAGACCAAAAATATGAACTCTCGGTCCCGGGATTGGAAAGGAACAAGGTAAATTTGGATATCTAAGTTCTGTAGTATAACTTTGTTTTTAAAGTTCTCCCCATGGTTCGAGTTGTCGTCAGCAGTATTTCTATGAAACTAATAGTACATAATTTTGTTTCATAGCTATAGTGCTTTAGACATAAAACACACTCATCTTCGAAGTCAAGTATCTTGGAGCAAGTTTGATGTAAGCATTTATCCAACATTGATGATACTTTTTTGTCAACACAGATGCATATTAACTTTCCATGGTAAGTGTCCAAGACTTGCCATGCCAACCATCTCAAGTTTTCTAATTGTCTGATCAAAAGTACAAGTCCGTGGTCATTGTATGTTGTAAAACTAACACATATCATGTATTTCAACTTTTTTTTATAAGTATTAATTAAATTTTTATAAAGCAAAAACATAAAACACTCACATTTTAAAAAAGTGTGGGCAATTATTTTTTGTTATTTTTTTAAAGCTTCTAAAACAACCATATGGCCCAGCTTGACGACATAATAGTTGAAAATTAATGTCCCTGTCTAACCAGATTGGTTTAACCTGGAAGTAATTTAGTTAAGGTTATGTAATTTAGTACATCTCTTAGTCTTATTCATGAAAAAAGCAAATAATTTTGAGTGTTTTTAAGGACTTTATCATTGAAACCAAATATTGTCCATTGAAAAATCAGCTCAATATTGGTGGAGTGTCAAGCAGTAGGTTTATCCAATAATACAACCCAACGAAAATATTGTTTAATCAAATTTAATATAAATATAGCGTACATGTACAGTTAGCTATGACATACCATTTTCATATTACTGAGTACTCCTCAGAGCAAAAGTTGTCAAAGAAATTGATTACATGTACTTTCTTTTGATACAAATTCATTCTTATTAGTAAGTTTAACTGAGATGTGATATTTGCACTGATCGGAGAATTAAAATGTGAACACGAGCAATATAATATGAGTAAACTTAGAAAAAAAAGTTGCTATTTTTCCTTTCGGATTTTCCTTTAAATCTTTGATTTAATAAATGTTGCAACGAGTGACTAAATTAGTCTTAAAGGTATTTTGAAATGACCTAAGTAAAATTATAAATGCAACATTTGGTGAACTATGTTTAGAATTTAAAATAAAACAGCCCATGCAATGTTAAAGCAATACTATATTGAAGAACGCAGCTTGTGTTTAGTATAAATATGTAATATTCTTTCAAGTCTAAGAATAAATTTACAACGGGTATTTAATTTACTATTAATTTTATTATGATATTTGGATTTCTAATAACAAATTGATCAGCCTCTGTCCAATATTGTTTATTGGAACATCCAGACAGAATGTAAGTTCCCCAGAATGAAACTCAAAGTATGTAATCAACAGTTCCATTGACCCTGAATATACTACATCAAAAATAAGAATAATTAATAAACAAATAAATATTTGTAAAAAACAACAAGGTCTGCATTTACACAGTCATTTCTTAGTTCTTTACACAGTTAATATCACCCTCTTGTAAATTTTAGTTTAAGTTGTTTGCAATTCTAAGTAACTGTAACTTAAGTGATATATACATTTAAAATTAAAAATGTGAATAACATGTAGGTGTTTCCCTGTATCAATATTTTCTTACTATTTGCATAAGTAATCATACTGAGACTCATGGTAAGCAGGAGACGTGTTTGTCGGACGGACAGACATATGGACGGACTTACGGACAGTTCAACTGCTATATGCCACCCTAGTGAGGCATAACAACTTAAGTAATAAAGGTCTTTCAATCTAGGTAAGTGACACGGTAATACAATCATGTTTGACAGTTTTGATTACTTTAAATAACAATAATAAGAAATAAGAGTATGCTCCATAGAAAAGTTAATATAGATATATTTAACTAAAATGTAAAATATAACAAACATCATTTATTTGAATTAAAAGGCTAATCAAGCCTTAACACATATGTACATTTATCGACAATGTAGCCAATTCTTATTTGAGTAAACCAACATGTAATATTAATTGCAAGAGAAAAGTATTTATGAAATCCATTATTGTATTTACATGTATACAGTACAATAATCTGTTGTTAAGTGGCAAACCATATTAAACATTTTATTGTAATAAAGTAAATAAAGACATGTGTGGGGATCTTTGATGAATACATTAAGTGTTTGCATATGGTTTTACATTTGTATAATTTTTGGTGTAAGTATATTTTATTCACAAGACTACAGCAACTAGAATTGCTCAAAACACCAGATTTTAACCTAGATCAAAGAAAAAATAAGTTGTAATTGTCAATGAAGGGTTATACATTTTAAAATATTTCTGCTTCCATAATTACAACCATTGTTATTAAGTTTATTTTTAATTTTAATAATTATAATATATTCAATAAAATATATGTATATGTAATCTAACTATAGGAATTATAATTATTATTTAAAGACTGTTATAAACCATTGCAAAGACTGATAAGATATCATTTATTTACATAATACTATCATATCTAATAATTAATAATAATAATCATTAAATCGATGTTATATCGTGGATATTACAGAACTGAACATAAAATCTTGTTTCACTTTCAGTTAAATTCGCCTATTTGTAAACACAGCATAATAATTTTTTCATTCATAAGAATACTTCTAACATTTGTTGCTTTCAAAGACGGTGATGTTCTATGATAGTTAAATATATTCATATATTCAAATAAAATTTATTACCCTAGTTTTACAGTTATTTCGGATAAAGTCTTGAGCTACTTTAGTCTGCGTCGTGAATAGCCTTATAAAGCAGGCGGATCACGCGTTTGGTGTATCAAAGCCAAGATGGTGGGCATTAGGTACGAGTCCACTCTTCACGGGGACTCCGGAGATGGAAGAAGTGTTACGATTGAACATCCATAATAGAATCTAATCGGAACGCACAATAAACACCTCGCACTGTTAATGGCGTAGTACACAATCTGCACTAAAAATCTGTATTCAAAATCTGTATTGCACGTCTGCATATAACATTAACCCAGTATCATACGAACGTCACCTTTTAAGGATCGAAAATATTTAACTGCATGCAGTTTAAACCACAGGCTAAACTTGGTGTAATATCCGTAATGTAATATTAAAAGTATTAACATTGCACTTATTTGTTCTTCTTCTGACGAAATGAATGTAAAAGCGTTATAATGAGTAGTTTGCTCGATGTGTTCTTCAATGAAGTATTTTGAGAATAATAATGCAGATTTAACAATAGCACCGTACTCACGCACAGGAAACCATTGTGACTAGATGACTGTCAAAGTGTAATTATATTCAATTAATTCACTCTTTAAGAATTAGATTGTCTGACTTGCGATCTCAGTAAGTAGGCGGTTCGCTGGTTTTATTTCCGGACCGGACACATAACTTTTGTTTGGGTGGTCATGCAATCCTTACTATCAGTACAACCTTTGTTTCATTGAAGTAGGGCAGTATGCCGTTACTGGCATACATGTGTGCACTTATTACTGATAAACCAGCAAATCCAGGAAAGGTTTCAGCCTTAGTATGACTTAAATAATTTTGAAAACGGCGAAAACCTCAAATAAATTGAACACAACGAAACCAAAACTTAATTGTATAAAACGCAGAGTACATGCACATGTGGATAGATTTTACGAATTAACATAGCACAAAAATGTATACCAGGACTTGTAAAGTGTCTTAATAACTATATTAAAATCAAGTACGATTGTTAATCCTTATCACGAAAGTATATTTTCTTGTTTCAAATTTTCAATGTGAATTCGTTAACATATATCAATATATTTGAAGTGTGAAAAAAAGATACCTTAATTATGACATGTATTGATGAAATGGATTTTGCACTCAACCAACTTTTCTATAACAGCTTAAGCGAAAGTGAGTGAAAATAACAATCAAGAACTGAAAAAGTTAACATTAGGTATTTTCTTAAATATGAAAATAACTTGATAATGAATATCTTACTCCATTTAATTGTCAATGTGTTCAATAAAAACATGCGCATCAAACTCTTGAACATACATTTTCACTTGAAAAGATAAGGGTCCATTTATTTCTTTAAAACCCTATTGTTTCAAATCAACATCTATACCCATCTTTTTAAATACCGAAAATAACGTGACAGGCTGATCATTAATGTGCCTGGCTTATCTGCAGTTATACAACAATGGCGGCAATAACAGATGTGTTCTTAAACGTATTGTTTGAGGTTTTCAAAAGGTATTTAGCCATTAAAATGTGTCCTGTAACGAAATTGTTTGAGGTTTTCAAAAGGTATTTAGCCATGAAAGGTTCATTTTAGAGCAACGCGATCTGTAATTAGAGTAAACCAACTGATCGGTTACATTGTCTGAACTCAAAAGAAGACATGTAACGCTTTTAACCATACAACATATCTTCCGCCTAATCAATATTGGTTTGTTTATTGCATACTTAAGAATCGGTTAAAAGCTTCTACACTTCCACTATTGGAAAGGTCTACAATACTACTACTTTCTCATTTAGTTCAGGCGGTCATTACTTATATTTAGGCGTTTGATATTATATGACTCTGAGCAACATTAAAACAGAGAGTGTTAACTCAAGCTGAAGTTTATTTTAATTTACGTCCTTTTGTTTTACAATATTAAAACATATATTGTAGGTTCATTTGGCAAGCAGGTTGAACGCAACAAACGCACATTTCTTTGTTCCTAACTTAAAGTAAAGTTCAAGGTCACATTTAAAATTCATTTTTTAAATTTGGCCATTATGCAGCTTGTTTGGACTTTAATTTAAACATTCATCTTCAATTATAAACATTATTTTCAGGATTCCACATAGGGGATCAACATTACTGCAAAATAGATATTGCGATATATTGGAGAACATTAAATCCTCATGACAAACATATTGAATGCAAGGAATACAACTTAAATAAACACATAACATGTGCTAATAGTTTCTAGCTTGAACAGTTTTCAGTCTGCATCGTTAATTCGCATAACATTTAAGATTTTCTTGTGTATATATTCAAACTGATTATTGAATAAAATAATGTCATGTTGCAAATTTATGAAGAAATTAAAACATGTATGTGTACCAAAATTTACAGAAGTCACATTGTCATGCATTGCAGGAAGAACTGTCTTTGAAAATTGGGATCTTCATCAAATAGAATGCGGCATAATTGTTTCAATTTACATTGATTCATTTGATTAAGAACATGCATTTTATTTTTTTTGTAAAATGTGTTGTATTCATTAATAGCAAACTATGCATTTCTTTTAAAAGGTTTTTGTTTCTCTATATGTTCAAGTAATTAATAAATAATCAAAGTATATTTTAAATGTAATTTTGAAAGCTCCGTTTAGTTATTTTCATTTAATGTTCACCATATTTAGTACTTTCAGATCATATATATGTTCTTTTCTTTCAGTTGTAAGACGTTATTAATGCCAAGTCTGCAGTTTGCCAGACACAATGTCCATTTTTGGTTAAATGAATATACACAACAGACACGTGAGTGACAGTATTTTGATTAATTCCGTTTCACCATAACACTAATCTTATATATTGACTTTTTCCCCACATGACTAAATTTAACACAGTACTTTTCCGCCAAATGATGGCAAAAGATTCCCTTCCCAACAATTGAACTGAATTCCTAAAAAAATGTCTTAATGAGTGTGGTTATATAAATTTGTGAGAAATTTTAAGTGCCTATTTGATATTGGTATTATCTTTCAAAGTAAAGCATAACTAATCACCAAGGAAACAAAGTAAAATGTACGAGCGTTTCCCAAGTTTGGATGGTATGCTTGATGTAAATAATCTTCTACACAATAATACTTTTATGTTTAAAGTGAAAACATGAAATATTATCGTATGTTTCTGCATCACGCTTTCTTTTTTTCGAGCAAGCTTCAAATGTGTTACCTCTTTGCATATATTAGTCCTAGGTTCAATCCTAAGTACTCCAAAAACTTATTTAAGAACTCCTAAACAAGCCTCAGGCTTACGATGCTCTCAGGCTAAATTAAATATGTTGAAGCTAAAACTTGCTAAAGCTTATGATAATATTATAAACTGATTGTTTGAACAAATTTAAAACAACATTACCTGTCAAATCAATTTTGCTTGCGAGGATTATCACTGTATCGCTATTTAGAAAAACAACATACTTGTGTGTAATTGAACTATTTCAGAATTGCAGTTATCTCGCTGGGCATTTTATTTTCGCGACCTATTAATGCCTGCTTTAAATTATGTCACCACAAAAAGCAGCCGTTGTATAGACACTAAACGTATTAATTCCCCACACGAGGGATTTCGTAGCAATTCATTAATCACAGTCGACACTGTGCACAATAAGATTTGTAGCTGTACAGTAACACATTGAATGCAAGCAACCATAGTTTTATATCATCCAAGTTTGTTTATTGATTTATTCCAATTACACATACAACAATATCGACCATTGTATGAATGGCGCTGAAAATACTAACCAACATTTATTTGCAAGTAAAAGATTAGTAATATTATAAGTAATACTATAACATTGTAATCAATGTACAAAAAATGTACGTTACTACAAGGCATTGATTGTTTGCTTTACATTTAACATCTTGTGGTTTTTCGATTAGAAAAAATAGCACAGTAAACACAAATATTGGTAACGATGAAACATAATAATTATTACTATGAAAACAGTATCCCTATTAATTATAAGCGCATATTTAACTTCGTTTTTTTTGTAAAGACGTCAACTATCATGGTTAAAGGGGCACGTAACATAAACGGTTTCATTTCTGCACGATATCTAGAGAATGCTTTAATATATGTCTATGATCATTTGGTAAGCTGTTTAAATGGGAGGAAAAAAGATGCATTGAGGTAAAAAGATCAAAGTTCAAGGTCGCAAGGGCAAATAACAACACTTTAACTAGACGATATTTAGACCAATGATCATTCGGATATGTTTGCTGGTTACTTGCTATTAAACCTTAAGGTCAACATGTCAAATGTCAAGATAACAGGGGTTTGCAATTTGAAATTTCTCTATAAACCATTTTGTATCTGCATAAAATATAGAGGGTGCTTTCACCTACAATTATCCAAATTATTATGCCTTATACTTTTTGAAAAAGATTGTATAAAAAAATTACACAGCGTTAGTACCGCTATTCCTCTATAATTATAAAATTACATGTATTTAAAAGATGTCGTGTATTACTTGCTTTACTATAGTGTGCGTGGCGCAGTGGAAGCGCACTGGCCTTTGCTTACAGAGGTCCCGGGCTGGAATCCTGGAGAAGGAATATTATATTTTGCTATTCTAATAAGTCTTTTAATAAGTTACAACTGTTTGAAGACATTATAGATTTGATAGTAAACATGTTCAATGAAATCTTTCGAAAATACAAATGTCTGTGAGCAGTTCCCTTTTTTCCAATTATCATATAAATTTGTATGCTGGTTAGTATATACAGAAGAAATGCCTTTATCGATTTTGAGATTAAGAGTCAAGACCACGTAGGACAAGCAGTATTACATAATATTTTTCAATTAAAATGACACTTGGCTGTCCTTTGGAGGCCTACATTTGTTTTACAAACATCTCAAGTTCAACCTGAATAAGCATAAATATTTCTCCCTCATTTATTTCCACGGTAACGGCCTCAGCTTCAATATCATCGCCACATTCATAGAGGAACACATCAACCACCATGCCAAATATCTCTTACAATGAAAACCATATAACAGAAACAGCTGTTGCATAAACTGGAGTGACTGATTTCAAATGAGTATTTTTTTATTTGGATTTAAGTTGATTTTATAACAAAATGGTATAAGTGCTGTACTGGAATGAACGGATGCCTATGTGTGCCTTGAAAATGGCATGTTATTTTTAAACAGCATTTGTGTGAAGTTTTAAATATCTCATATCAAAGTAAAGAATGATATTTGTTTAATGTAAGTCCAAAATATAGTGTTTTTGTTCAATTGCACATTCGCAGAATAAAGTATGTAAAGTGATATACGTGTATATCCGTTAATTTCATTTCAGCAATATCTGATCTCTTACGAAAATATAATATAGACACTATGAATATAAGAACATTTAATTGTAATGTGGACTGTCATGATAAGATTCATATGTCAAATGGTGTATAAATAAAAAAAGATAAACTACAAATAGTGACTAAGCAAATATAAACTTAAGGTTATACATCAACAGAGGTACGATTTTTCTTCTACAATCATGCGCATTACTTTCAATTGCACTGTTTTATAAAACCCCAATGGTTTGAGAAGATGCATTATTTATGTAGCAAAACCGAGATAGTTCTTTACAAAAGACATACAATACATTAATGAATGTAACTTATGCAATATATACATAATACATTGCTATTGATTATATCATATTTATGATAGTTTGTACACCATCAATTTTTTATGTCCATTACCACTTGATACTGCCAATTTGCTCCCATCTTGAGCCATACACAGGGAAAACGGCAACGTCATATCAACTTGGTATGTGTCGAGTATGTCTCCATCAGCAGTCAGATGTAAAATGGAGTTCATAGCACCAATGCATACAAGCACCGTATCCCCAGGCCCTCGGCATGCGCCACGTGGATACTCTATGTTCTCATTTGTGACAGCTATAGTCGTGCCCTTCACGATGTCGTACATGTACACAGTGTGAGCAATTTTGTCAGTAAGCACCAAGGTATTCTTTGAAGGTACGTAAGTGCATCTGCTCTCTTCATATCCGTACCACTTCTTAGGAAACTTACAGTGATTTAAGTCCGACTCCACACCGGCCTGTGTTATCATTCTCAGTGGATGCCCATACTCACCATATGTACTCACGACCATGTTTGATGGGGTCATGCAGCATATGGAGAAGACTTTGGTGGATGTGTTAATTTTCTTGGTCAGACGGATGACATTGTTGGGACTAACGTACAGGAGACATACTGTCTTACCACTCATCGTTACTGCCAGCTCACATTGCGATAAACATACAACGTCATAGGGATATGTATTGAAGCGCGTACGGAGTTCCTTGTATCTGCAGCATGTCATTCATTATGATACATTTTCGATTCTTGTTATCCACGGCTACCAGTCTCCCATCAGGCAGGAAGTCAATCCCAGAAAGGAAAGGCTCCGTATCAACTCCAGTCTGTTTAAGTTCCACGGACACGAGCAGCTCCATGGTGACTGGTTTAATACGAGCTGACTGAGCGTCATCATTTGAATTACCTTAATGAAACATTACTGATGATAATTATAACTTATTTATAATAAATGAAGAAGTTCACCAAATATTACATCACATCATTGTTCTATGAACAATTGAATAAATCAGGAAAAACAATAGGTACGTCTATGAAGTGTATTTAATTCTTCGTAACTTGAAATTAGCAATATTATAAACTTAGGTGTGCATGCTTTGATTTATTGCCAGAATCATATTTTCGTAATTTAATCGTATTACGCTACACATTATGTTTTTGGTGACCGTCGACCTAATAGCGGAACAAAGTACCGCAACACAAGCGATCAAGAGCCAAACAATAAATGCGCAGTTAATGTCTGTTTTAGAAGAACCTTGTAGTAAATGGTAGACGTACCCGTTATATAGAGGTTTCATAGTGATATTTAAGCATTTTACGCTAAACAGAAGAATGAAACATAATAACTGACATATTTATGTAAATAGTTCATTTTAGAGGAAAATACCTGAATGAGAGGTGTGCCGACAGTACAATGTAGGAATAACAGTTCTTATATTATGAATGTATATTTATAACAAAAAAGGGGCCGTCCATAAAGTAGGTCACGCTTCTTTGACCATTTTTACCACCCCTCTCCCCCCTGTCACAAACTGTCACAAAATTTTGGACTCCCCCCTAAAGAACGTCACAAACTCGAACTTTCGAACATATTTTTTAAAATTAAAACCTGTTTCAAATTTATTCTAAAACACAATTCACTATTAAACAGTATGACAATTTCCCTTAAAAGAACTTTCACATTACTGTATTAAAATGACTTTAATACTAGAATAGTTAATAGTTGTTACGGTGGGCAGTATGAATATTTATCCATGTGTTAATCTCTAAAATAAACGAAATTATAATTTAGATGTTCTTTCAACCCTTTACTAACCAAAAAATGGAACAGTCTTATAAATTATTTCGTCATTTACTAATGAAATCTGCGTGGAGGTTGTGCCTATTGAATAAGCCGGCCCACCCCAGGTGCCTTTTAACAATTTGAAAAACACATTCAGGAGATACGCAATTCGTCTTATTTTGACATAAAACTAATTAGAATGTTTCACTTTTTTGAAAATTATTTTTAAATTCTACTAAAGAAATAATAAATAAATTAGAAATAATTGTTTTAAAAGTAAATGTGTGGCATCACACATGGCTTGAACCCCCCCTCTCCCATGTCACAAACTGTCACACTTTCTTACACCCCCTCCCCCCACCTTGAGCGTGACATACTTTATGGACGGACCCAAATGTCTGTCTCGCCACATACTTGCTTATCATAGTGTATGAAGTGCCTTAGCGAAAACTCATCTGAAGGTACGAGCGGGCCGATAGTTTTTCGAATTTATTGCAAAATCGTTTTACATAACATTTTACAAATAACTATTTAGAATATTCATCTTCAAACTTAAACATGCAGGCATTGAAAACAACTATAAAAATAACATAATAGTATCACAGAAAACAAACATGTATGCGTAAAGTGTCGCTTTACATTCAGTTTTACGATGCAGTTCTCCTATAAGGAGGGATAATCAGTGCTTTAAAAAGTCTACGGAAACAGTCGAATAAGTAAGTTTGTTTCACTGCTCATTTATATGAGATTTCTTTATTTTTTATTTGTTTTCTTATAACTTTAGTTTTTATATAATTTACACATTATTATTTATTGTTGTGCTTTTGTCCCAAAATTAAAAATAAATGTATGTAAAGTTTATTTGTTCCGTTTTGCAGATATTGTTTGATGAAAGCAGCGAACTCCAACTAATCTACATTTCGAAACAAGGACAAAACACAGCATACACTGAGTTTTTAAATATCACCTTTTTCATTTCAGATATCACATCCGATCGAGCTCGTCCGAATAATGCATTCAGAAGAGCTCGATCGGATGTGATATCTGAAGTTATGAAGCGTATTTCTTACAAAATT
Organism: Dreissena polymorpha; assembly: GCF_020536995.1. Taxonomy (NCBI): domain Eukaryota; kingdom Metazoa; phylum Mollusca; class Bivalvia; order Myida; family Dreissenidae; genus Dreissena; species Dreissena polymorpha. The sequence continues at coordinate 209,153,389 of NC_068355.1, forward strand.
GCACTACGAAATAATAATCAAGTTTTACGGTGTCGAACGACAAGACGATTAATGGCAATATTTTGATGAAATGTTATATTGTTTGCATATAAATGTATAAGCAAAATAGGTGACAAGCAAACTACTTGGTTGACAACGAAATAACAACAGGCGGCATTCAGAAGGCTGCAGCATCATCAACACCCTCACATATACGAAGGCTGGTGTTATAGCAGACGCTGACGGGAACCTGCTTACCGAGAGTGTTAAAGTCCTGACCAGTTGAACTCAATACTTCATTGACCTCTAGAACAACCTGCTTCGACCAGACCACAGTTTCGTTTCGAATAATCTTAGACCAGACGCGGATGACGAAAGTCGGCCGCACTAAAGGCGGAAGTTAATGCGCAATCTTAGTTTAACAATTGGCAATGCTTCAATCTGTGAACGAGACACAGAATTGTTTCAATATGCATCGTGTGACTTTATGTAAATGCTTAAAAGCTACGTGTTTATACCTTTATTTATAACGGTTGTTTTCTTAGTAACCTCAGACGATTCTTGGTTCAAGTCGGTGTTTGTCCGACTTGATTGCTCAACATCTGCAATGAGAAGGAAGACATTAGTTTATGCATATTTTACAATCACACAAAGTCCGGGATAACGTGCAGTTAAATGGCATTAGTAATAGATGTAAATCATGGTTGTATAAAAAGCAATGGGAATTGGGTTTTAAACAATGTACAATAGACCAAATTAAAAAGACGTTCCTCCAATCCATGAAAAAACTGTATTTCACTGAACAGGTATTATAATTTGATGAATTGAAGCCGTTAAAAACACTTGTTGTTCGAAAGTAATACAAAAGCGTTTTACATAACATGTTATCAAATAACGATTTAGAAAGTTTATAATATAATTGAAATATTAAGACATCGGAAAACACTACAATAATAAAAACATAAGCCCATATGCCGTGTAACTGTTTGTGCACGAATTTTTAACTGCATCACAGGAAAACAAACCGTAAAGTGTCTCTTTACTCTTAGTTTTACGATGCATTTATTTTCCATTTGAGGAGGGACAATTCCTGCTTTTTTATTGAGTTTTGAAATATCTCCGTTAATGCATAGCTTTATTCGTCGGAAGAACTCGATCGGATGGGACTTCTGAAGTTATCAAGCGTATTTCTTACAAAATTGCACTATGAAAAGATGATCTATACAGTTTATACTTGTCGAACGACAGGGCGATTTATGACATTTTTTATGAATTTATATTTTGTTTGTTTTACACCATTGAGTTAGCGTCTGTATACAGATGTTTAGCATTGTATATATGTATTACCCACCTTGTCGAACGACAGGGCGATTTATGACATTTTTTATGAATTTATATTTTGTTTGTTTTACAACATTGAGTTAGCGTCTGTATACAGATGTTTAGTATTGTATATATGTATTACCCACCTTGCCTCCTTCCGCCCAACTTTGACCCGCTAGTGACCTAACATCCCAGCATTATACACAAAATCTTCAAACACAGACAGTTACAGTCTCTCCAGATATAATCAAATTAGGTGACAAGCAAACTACTTCAACAACGAGATGGCAACAGGCAGAATTCAGAACATTCAGAAGGCTACAGCATCCTCAAGATCTCACATAAACCAGTCAGCCGAAGGCTGGAGTTATAGCAGACGCTGATGGGAACCTTCTTACCGAGAGCGTCGTAGTGCTGAATAGATGGACTAAAAACTGCAGCGACCTCTATAACAACCTGCTTCGAGCAGACCACAGTGTTATTCAGAACAATCATAGACCAGAAGCGGATGACGAAGTTCAGCACGTTCCAAAGGCAGATGTTAAAGAGCGGTCTTAGTTTGACAATTGTAATTTTTTAATATGTGAACGAGACGCATAATTGTTCAATATGTTTCATGTAACCTTATGCCAATGCTTCAAAGCTGCGTGTTAATACCTTTGTTTATTACGGTTGTTTCCTTACTAACTTCAGACGATTCTTGTATGTTTGTCGGGCTTGATTGCACAGCATCTGCAATAAGAATGAAGTCATTAGTTTATGTATATTTTAAAATCAAACACAACCGGGTTAACGTGCAGTTAAAAGGCATTTGTAATAGATGGTAATCATAGCTGTATAAATACAGTGGGAATTTGGTTTAAAACAATGTCCATTAGACCAAATTAAAAAAGCTGTTCTTCCAATTCATCAAACAAACAGTAACACCATAAACAGGTTTTGTAATTTGACGACTTGAAGCAGTTATAAAGAACACGTGTTCGAATTTAATTTTAATGCAAAAGCGTTTAAAATAATAATTTATCAAAAAATGATTTGGGAGATTCAAACCCAAATATTTAGACATTTTAAACCACTACAATAATACAACCATTAAACCATAGTTATGCCGTGTAACTTTTGGGCTCGAATTTATAACAGTATAACAGGAAAAAACCTGTATGCGTAAAGTGTTTTTTAACATCTAGTTTTACGTTGCTTTTTAACATTTAAGGAGGGACGATAACTACTTTGAAAAGTCTACGGAAAAAATTGAACTGATATGTTTGCTTCGCTGATCAGTTATACGGGATTAATATTTATATCTTATTTTCTCCATAATAAATTTATTGATGATATGCATTACAAATTATTCTGTATACCTATGCTTTTGGCCCAAACATATCAAAGAAATGTACATAAAGTGCACTTTTTCAGTTTTAGAGATGTTGCAATTTGTGAGCAAAGAACTCCAACTATTTGCGATTTCGAAGCAAGGCAAAAACACAGCTTTTTATTGAGTTTTGAAATATCTCCGTTTACGCATAGCATTATTCGGAAGAGTTCGATCGGATGGGATTTCTGAAGTTATCAAACGTATTTCTTACAAAATTGCAGGATGAAAGATTATCTATCCAGTTTATTACGTGTCGAACGACAGGGCGGTTGATAACAATATTTTGATACAATTATATTTTGTTTATTTTTCAACATTGAGTTACAGATGTTTAACATTGTATATATGTATAACCTACCTCGCCCCCTTCCACCCAACTTGAACCAGCTAGTAACCTATTATCCCAGCATTATGCACAAAATCTCCAAACACACATTTACAGTCTTTGCAAATATAAGCAAAATAGGTGAAAGGCAAACTACGTTTTTGACGACGAGATGACAACAGGCAGCATTCAGAAGTCTGCAGCATCATAAAGACCCTCACATATACCAGTCAGCCGAATGCTGGTGTTATAGAAGACGCTGATATGAACTTGCTGACCGAGAGTGTTTAAGTCCTTATCAGTAGGACTCAATACTTCACTGACCTCTATAACGACCTGCTTCGACAAGATCACAGTTTTCTTTAGAATAATCCCAGACCAGAAGCGGATGACGAAATTCGGCACTTACCAAAGGTATAGGTTAAAGCGCGGTCATAGTTTGACAGTTCTAAATTTTAAATCTGTTAACAAGACACTTATATTTTTCAATCTGTATCTTGTGACCCTTTGTAAATGCTTAAAAGCTACTTGTTAATACCTTTATTTAAAACGGTTGTTTCATTACTAATTTCAGACGATTCTTGCACGTGTGTCGGACTTGATTGCACAACATCTGCAATAAGAAGGACGTCATTAGTTTAAGTATATTTTAAAATCAAACACATCCGGGTTAACGCGCAGTTGAAAGGCATTTGTAATAGAAGTAAATCATGGTTGTATGAAATGCAGTGGGGATTCCGCGTACAACAATGTGAAATAGACCAAATTAAAAAAGACATTCGTCCAATTGATGAAACAAACTATATTTCAATAAACAGGTATAATAATTTGATGACTTGAAGCCGTTTTAAAAACAGTTGTTCAATTTAAATGCAAAAGCGTTTTACATAATATTTCATCAAATAAAGATTAAGGACATTAATCATCAAATATTTAGACATTGGAAACCAATAAAAACATAAGACCATATACCGTCTTACGTTGTAGGCACTAATTTGTAACAGAATCACAGGACAACAAACCTGAATTCGTAGAGTGTCTACGTTTAGTTTAACGATGCTTTTTTACATTTAAGGAGGGACAAAAGCTGCTTTGAAAAGTCTCCCGAAAAGGCAAAGTGATATATCTGATTCGTTGCTCAGCTATATGGAATTTATGTATATCTTATTTTCTATATGATAAAGTTGTTGATGATATACATTACACATTATTCTATATTCGGATGATTTTGCCCTCCCCCCCCCCCACCCCGCAAAAATAGCTTAAATGTACATAACGTGCAATGTTTTCATTTAGCAGATAATTCTTAATGAGTGCAGCGAACTACAACTATTTCAGATTTCGAAGCAAGTACAAAACACACCTTTTTATTAAGTTTTGAAATATCTCTGTTTACGCATAGCATAAGACGGTAGAGCTCGATCGGATATGATTTATAAAGTAATCAAGCGTATTTCTAATAAAATTGCACTATAAAAAGATGATCTATCCAGTTTTTACGTGTCCAACAACATGCGATTGATGACAATATTTAATGAAATTATATATTTTTTTGTTCAACATCGAGTTAGCGTATGTATATATATGTTTAGCATTGTATGAATTGTATATGTATAACCCACCTCGCCTCCTTCAAACCAACTTATACCCGCTAGTGACCTAACATCCCAGCATTATATACACAATCTCCAAATACATACATTTACAGTCTTTGCAAATATAAGCAAAATAGGTGACAAGTAAACTACTTTGAACACGAGGAGATGACAATAGGCAGCATTCAAAAGGCTACAGCATCCTAAAGACCCTCACATATAACAGTCAGCCGAAGGCTGGCGTTATAGCAGACGCTGGTGGGAACCTGCTGACTGAGAGTGTTTATGTACTGATCAGTAGGACTCAATGCTTCAGTGACCTCTATAACAGCCTGGTTCGCCAAGACCACTGTTCCATTTAGAATAATCTCAGACCGAGAAGCGGATGACGAAAGCCGGCACGCACTAAAGGCGGAGGTTAACGAGCAATCTTAGTTGGACAATTGTCGATTCTTCAAAATGTGAACGAGACACAGAATGTTTTCAATATGTATCGCGTAACTTTAGATAAATGCTTAAAAGCTACGTGTTTATACCTTTATTTAAATTGTTGTTTCCTTACTAACTTCGGACGACTCTTGGATGTTTGTCCGACTTGAATGCTCAACATTTGCAATACGAAGGAAGAAATTAGTTTATGTATATTTTAAAATCACACACAGTCCCTGTTAAAGTGCAATTAAATGGAATTTGTAATAGATATAAATTATAGTTGTTTAAAATGAAGTGGGGATTGTGTTTAAAACAATGTGCAATACACCATTTAAAAAAGACATTCGTCCAATCTATAAAAAAAATCTGTATTTCACTAAACAGGTATTATAATTTGATGAATTGTAGCCGTTTAAAACACTTGTTGGTCGAATTTAATGCAAATGCGTTTTACATAATTTTTTTATCAAATAACAATTTTGGAGATCTATAATCAAACTTAAATATGAAGACATCGGAAGCCACCAAAAGATTACAAACATAAGACCATATGCCGTGTAACTTTTTGGGCACAAATTTGTTGCAGTATCACAGGGAAATAAACCGGTATTCGTAAAGTGTCTTTTTACTTTTAGTTTTACGATGCTTTTTTCCATTTAAGGAGGAACAATAACTGCGTTGAAAAGTCTACGGAAAAGTCACAGTGATATGTTTGCTTCGCTGCTCAGTTATATGGGATATAACTTATTTTCTCCATGATAAATTTATTGATGATATACATTACACATTATTCTTTATTTGCATGCTTTTGGCCCACACAAATTAAAATAAATGTACATAAAGTGCACTTTTTCCGTTTTGCAGATATTGTTTTATGAGAGAATCGAACTCCAACTATTTCAGATTTCAAAGCAAGGCAAAAATACACCTTATTTATTGTTTTTTTTTAGCTCGATCGAATGTGATTTCTGAAGTTATCAAGCGTATTTCTTACAAAATTGCACTATATATTTATGATCTATCCAGTTTAAAGACAGGGCGATTGATGACCATATTTTGTTGAAATAAAATTATATTTTGCTGGTTTTTCAACATTGAGTTAGCGTCTATATACAGATGTTTAGCATTGTGTATATGTATAACCCACCTCATCTTCTTCGACCCAACTTTAACCCGCTAGTGACCTAACATCCCAGCATTATACACAAAATATCCAAACACATAAATTAACTGACTTTGCAAATATAAGCAAAATAGCTGACAAGCAAGCTACTAGACAACGAGATGACAACATGCAGCATTCAAAAGGCTACAGCATCCTAAAGCCCCTTACATTTACCAATCAGCCGAAGGCTGGTGTTATAGAAGACGCTAATGGGAACCTTTTTACCGAGTGTGTCGCAGTCCTCATAAGGTGAACTAAAAACTGCAGCGATCTCTATGACAACCCGCTTCGACCAGACCACAGTCTCTTTCAGAACAATCTCAAACCAGAAGCGGATGACGAAATTCGGCACTTACCAAAGGCAGAGGTTAAAGCGCGGTATTAGTTTGACAATCGTCAATTCGTTAATCTGTGCACGAGACAAAGAATGTGTTTAATATGTATCGTGTGACCTTATGTTAATGCTTAAAAGCTACGTATTTATACCTTTATTTAAAACGGTTGTTTCATTACTAACTTCAGACGATTCTTGCATGTTTGTCGTACTTGATTGAACAACATCTGCAATAAGAAGGAAGTCATTAGTGTATGTATATTTTAAAATCGAACACATCCGGGTCAACGTGCAGTTAAAAGGCATTTGTAATAGATGTAAATCATGGTTGTATAAAATGCAGTTGGGAATGGGCTTAAAACAATTTGCAATAGATCAAATTAAAAAAAGATGTTCTTCCAATTCATGAAACAAAAAGTATTACAATAAACTATGCATTATAATTTGATGTCTTGAAACCGTGTTATACAACAGTTGTTCGCATTAAATGCACAAGCGTTGTACATAACATTGTATCAAAAAACGATTTAAGAGATTCATAATCAAATAATTAGACATCGGAAACCACTACAAGAATAAAAACATAAGACCATATGCCATGTAACTTTTTGGGCACGAATTTGTAACAGTATCACAGGAAGACAACCCTGTATGCCAAAGTGTCTCTTTACTTTTAGCTTTACGATGCTTTTTTCCATTTGAGGAGGGACAACAACTGCTTTGAAAAGTATACGGAAAAGGCCGAAGTGTCACGTTTGGGTCGCTGCTCAGTTATATGGGATTTCTATATATCAAAAATGGAATACATGTACATAAAGTATACTTATCCTGACGTTCTTCCGATTCATTTAAATAAATGTCTATTTTATTATTTTATGATTATCTTGAAACCGTTTTAAAAAATTCCATTTGAATTTGATACAAAACCGTTTCACATAACATTAAAAAGATAACGATTCAGGAGATTAATTATAAAAATGAGTATATTAAAAACAACTACAGAAATGAAATCATTAGGAGTTAAGAACGTATACCGAGTAACGTTTTGGGTACGAATTTGTAACAAATATCACAGGAAAACAAACCTGTATGCGTAAAGTGTCGCTTTACTTTCAGTTTTACGATGCTTTCTTCCCCTTTAAGGAGGAATAATAACTGCTTTGAAAAGTCAACGGAAACATTCGAAGTGATATGTTTGCTTCGATGCTCAGTTATATGGGTTTGCATATCTTTAATTGTCTCATTGATAACTTTGGTGGCGATATACTTTTGTTGGGGTGTTCCAAGTTTGACAACAGCAGAAGTAAACGGTATCAGTTCATTGATGTTTGTATTAATTCTCGAAAAAGCTTCAGTTCTTTCGCCTATTCGCTTCATCTCTTCCGCTCTGAATGTATCTGCATCCACCATTATCTTTTTCTGGGATTTATCAAGTATGTCAATAATACGATCTTTCATGTCATCAACCTGCTTCGGAAGGTTTGCAGTGGTCTCATTTAATGCTTTTTCGGTTTCTGTTTTAATGGAGAAATTCTCGGTGGTCAGTTTGAGAAGCGTTTTGTTTAATTCTTGCAGCTCTAGTCCTTCTTGGCTTGATAGACTGGCTAGTTCATTGACGTTGTCGCATTTTCTGTGTATGAACGCACATTTATTGCAACATAGCTTGGAGTGGTCTTCACAGAAAAACTTGATCTTTTTATCATGGTCACGACATGTGTCCATACCTTTCATCGTTACAACAACTGATGCCATATCCAGATCCTCAACAGCAACCGTATCATGTGTGCCCGATTTATAAATTATATGAATATTTTTGCAAGGATCGCAAAGATGCTCGTTGCAGGTTTTGCAAAATACTGTTGCATTGCTGAGCGTGTGTTTCCTTGTACATGGTTCACACGATTTAATGACTATACATTCTCCTATCATGTCACTTGAAATTTCTTGATCAGGCTCTTCTCCGTTGGTCGCCATTTTCCCACTGGGCATTAGTTGCTGCAATAATAGACAAAACATGCGTCATGAACAAAAATAATTATATGTTCAAATACTTCAATATTTTTTAAATATAAAAGCCAGTAAAAAAACTTCATATAATTTCATATAACTGTAATCACTTAAAAGTACAGTATTAGAAAATTTCATGATATAAGTATAACTGTCTTATTTCAGATTTTGTTTAAAATTATACAGCACAACTTCTCGTTACGTTTACAATCATTGGTTTACGTAAATTATAAATATAGATAAATAGATTACTTTAATTCACTAAAGTTTGTTTTACCTTTCTAAAGTTGGCTTTATCCGTCTTTTTGCCTGGTTCATAATATGCAAACAGAATGCTTAAAAATGTCCCTTTCAAGCGACTAGACTATCAATGTACCTCCGTTCAAGGTACAGAACGGCATGTTTATCAACTTCGGCTGAGATTCACTAGATGATAAAGACGATAGTTAATATGTATCAATCCTTAAAGAGTATTTATCACAAAATGAACCAATGTTGCTATCGGAAACACTTTCTTTTATTTCTAATAAAGGTGTATGCATATTCCCCCAAAATATAAATAAGCGAAAGTCTTGTTTATATGTTGAAGAAATAAATATATTCAAAAGCGCAGTTCTTTTTTTATCGATTTAAATACCACAGATCGTTAAACCACTACTTGTTTGCTATATATTGTTTAATATGACTATTGAAATGTGAGTTCGAAACCTGATTGAAAATTATCTTTTGAGTTTTTTTTCGGTCGCGCATGATCGTTACCGGGGGCATGGCATTTGCCAGTAGTGTTCTCCAGTAGTGCTATCCGTTAGTAAAATATCGTTTGGTTTAAATTATTTCCTGTTTAAGTGAACTGGTTTAGAATTAGTTGGACTTCTATATTGCTTCATACGACCAACTTTCACAGTTTTAAACTTCATGCATAGGTCATTGGGTTTATAACGTTCATTTTGTTTCTCTCTTACAGGCGTTTCTTGTTTGATTTATTTTTTAGCAGTCACACAAACAACCAAGCTATGTAATATGGAACTTTTACACCCATTATTGCTGCTTCTTCTTGTATTTGCGCGATGATGATCTGAAATATTAACTTTATGATGCTATATTCCTAAATCTTTTTTTATAAAGAAGGAATGTAGTTTACATTTGTTCGTAGTTTAATTTCATCGTTCCTAAAAAAGTTGAAGCTCTGTTGCTCTGGTCTCTTTCCTACCATTGAGTAATTAAATGGTAATTAAATTGAATGCGTTTTAATTCCTTTTTATTTTTGTTTAATTTGAGTTGCAATGCTATTAGGTTAAATTTTATTTACACTTAAATGTATCATGAATATTGCTGGGCCAAGTGTGAGGTTGAGCGCTCTAAAACCGGTTTAAACCCCAATGCTTTGCATTGACCGTTCTAAGGCGGTGACCCATGCTTTATTCTTTTATGTATTATGTAAGTTGTTTTGTATTGTGCTGTTTTGAGCTGTTTTGTGCTGTTTTGTACTGTTTTGGCAATTGGTCACTTGCCTTAAATAAAGGACCAACTAATTGTTTATAATGAGAATTCAATACTGATCCAAGCAGCTTGAGTTTCACTTCTTTATATTTTTAATTAACAGCATAGGCATGACATGCTACCATAATTTTTGAAATTAAGATTTTAGCTTGAATTGGATATTTTTGTTACATCTGTTCTGTGTGATTATATTGTTTATCCTGCAGAGAAAGCTATGGATAGGAAGTTATTTGTCGGAAGCGATGTTGCACTTATTGTTGGCCTAGGGTCATATATTGTTTTTAGTATGTCTTGAAATCAATTATTCGTTCTTGGAGATATATAGTGAGTAAACCTGCTAACTTGTTGGTGACTGTCCTCAACATGATCCGACTAAATGTTAAAATATTTGATAACACGTGTTTTTTCGACATTCACTAGTCTCATGATGTCAAACAAATTACAAATGAGTTTCAGAATTGTAAAGCTGTACATAACTTTGAGTAACAACTTGAGGAAAGAAAAACTTAGCAATATAATGCAATATTCGTAGCAAACAATATCTTTACCAAGTTTGCCGATTTGGTACAAGTTTATTTGCATTTATTCAGATGGGTGTCCTATTGTGACACAGTTTTTGTATTTGATTCATGTGTAAGAGTGTTCTATATGATTGTGTGGACTAGATATTGAATAAATGAAACATTACCTTATATAAATAGCCTTTACCAAAATATGTCCCTTTTCTTTAGTTAGAAGAAAATGCTCTGTAAATGTCTGTTTTAATTTGTTGACAGAACCTTTCATTATGACATCAGGTTTTAAGTTCAATCTTAAGTTTATTTTTCTGAAACCGGTGTTATGTTTCAGTATTGATTGTGTAAGAGGGCTTGTGTATATTTGGCAGTCTTAGTCTTTAATTCAGTCAACAAGCCATATTTTATATAACACATTTGCGCATGAAACATGAAGTTCTTGAAAACACAATAATATTTTCTTTTATTCCATTTATCATAATTTAGTTGTAAACAAAATCTATGCTTTAATGCAGACATAGTTGGCAAAGTCTTTTTTCGGGTAAATGTGTAAAGATTAATGAAAAAAAAAGCGAAAAAGCCTTGGATGATCAATCTCTGCCGATAATGTCAACTAGAGAGGTAAATCGGTAAACTTTTTTTTTACAGTTAATTAATAACCACAAATTCGTAGTAAGGTACTAGGAGTAGAAGTATTAAAGTTACTAACCTTCATTAACAAAAGTTTGAATGTTATAAAAACAAAACGGAAATTAGAAAGTTTCACGTAAAAACTGTAGTAACGAATTATAACACATTTTACTAAAATGGTGCGACACCAAATTTAAAATTCTACGTCAATCACGATTGATTCGTAATAAACTTTTATAAAAACTAAACAAATATGGAACGCAGTATAACTATAACCATGTTGGTTTTATAGAATTATCAGTTTTTGCATGAATATAAAATATTGTTTATATATCAATTGCACATTATTTCTTTCTCCTTAAACTATGACCTGTTTAAACATGTTCCGTGGTTGCAGAAAACAAATCGTCAATATTTTCAAAATTGTTTGTACGCTAAGTAAAACATAACGTTTCTTCAAATAAATGTTTGTGATAATAAAGCAAACTGTGTGTTGTTTTTAGTTTAACCCTTGTTCCGACATGATAATACACACACAACACACATATATTGGTTAAACGAAACATCAAGAAGCAGAGAAAACATAATTTGTATATACAAACTATTGAGCTTCAGTTAATATATGGATTTTTATTCTACAAATATATGGACTTGTTGATTTGCTTGAGGACTCCACTTCAGATTTTTTAAATTTTCAATGTGCGGGAACAAAAACTGTCAGGTGACCACAAATGCGTACGACTACGGCTATTTTTCGGACAAAACGTCAATCAAAGGTATATTTTCTGATATTTTCTCCGTTTTAGAAAAACACATGTTACACTGTCTTGGTGCACCGTACGCAGTGCGAATTCTACTTTCCCATTGATGTATTGCTTATATTTTTAGGTATAATACTTTTTGAGAACATTCAAAGACAAATATCGAACTCGACGATGCAGACGACCACACTTTTTTTATTAATACCTGTGCTTGTTGTTAAAGCGATTAAAACTGAAGGTTTTATTACTGTCAGTATGCGTATTTTTTTCAAATTCGACCAAATATAATTCTCAATATTACTAATTTATTATTTAGAACGACCGACGACATTTGTTATGAAATTTGCGAATGACCACCTATTGAATCAGAAATAACGGTCATTTTTTAATGATCCTTACTTGATTGTGCAATTAATTTTCACTACGTACTGTGGTTGTGAATGAGGTTTCGGTACCTCGATCAAGATATCATTTAAGCGAACATTCTGAAGAAGTATGTTGATTCGTCAGTAACTTAACTTACATTATGTTCACTACTTTTTGATATAGCCATACAAACAAACTGGCCCAACTCCTGGCAGTCAGACATATTTTCGAATCGGACAAAACATATCATGTCAACACATTTCTGAGCAAGTGTCATTCTGATTGTGCGATTAAAATGACGTCTAGACTGTTCACGAACTTTCGCTACAACCGTATAATACAAACTATCCATTCCACGGGCTGCCATGTTTTCCATTGGATCGTGAAAATATGATTTTCTCATATGATTGATCTCAGTTAAGATATAATTTGAATTAATGTACTAGGTACACGTAAGTTGCATAACGATTGGGCAAAAACGTGACTTCTAAAGGGTTCACAAGCTTCAAATTCAATTTGACCTGGTTACTTTTTTTTTTACTTCATGTATTCCATGTTCGATGTTATCCAAAATATTATTCTGAAAAAAACAACATTCTGGACATGTGTACTATATAATTAATTTGGTTAATAGATTTTTATTATGGTAAATGTTGAAAACGCATGATCGATGCGGGGCGTTCATAAAAGCAATAGTGCTTAGGAGGACTAGAACGCAAATTATGACACTATAACCAAGTTATCATCAAAGAAAGGTCCGGTTTCTATCCAATAGTTGTATAACATACTATAAACATAATATGCTTAACTAGGATCACAGCCTATGGTATAATTTAATACTCTAATTCTATTAAGGCGCTCATTATTATTCGTTATGATAACCAGTGAATGTTAATTTGAGACATATTATCGCTTAAGAGTATGTTATTCAGACAACTATTGAAACATATGTTACATGAACAACGTATTGAAAACAACTAACACAAGCGTGATTAAAGTCAGGTTATGAGCAAGATGTATTCAGAATAATTATAAAGATGTTTTTAATATATATATATATATAGCTTAGTTTCATGAAGAACACTACAATTTCGTATCTTATTTTCAAATTAAAAACCATACTGACTGATATCATTTTGAATGCATTTTTTGTGTATTTTTATATTTCTAGCGATTCTAAAGGCGAATATCAACGGAAGTTTCTTTAACAACAAACTAAAACTAAAGTTGAATCCAAACAATTAGCTCACCCTGTTAGGATTTGAAACAAAAGCATGTTCTAATTGGATTTAAAATCGGATAATGAACAATCATAATTTTATTCTTAACTTCGTTTATGACACAATTTTAGGAATCAACACTGATCCAGAACACATACAAGATGTATATAGCATGGTCATACTTTTAAATAAACACACTAATGGTATGCCTATTTGCCTTTTTCCATTACACACTCATTGTTTCAGTCACAGAAGGACATCAACCCGGTATGACGGGAGTATTTAGCATGACCATATCTCAACGTATTTGTGCGTCCAATTAAAATTATTCAATGAACATTTATCCTAACACAATCATAAATGAGCGTCTTTCATTTCGAATGCCCCCCCCCCCCCCGATGTTCGTATTCGAATTGAAGTTAAATGAAGTTCGCATCATTAATAACATGCGTCTATGTGTGAACATATTTATAAATGGATGTTTGTATAAAAGGGCGATTCAGTGAATTTCTTTCAACGATATTAATGATATTAATGATTGAAGAAGTTACTTATGTAACGCTGTGTACACAATTGATAAAGTGCAGTTGCCAGATTGAACTAAATCGCAATCTGCAACGCTGAAACCAATATATAAAAGTAATAGCATACCTAAACGCAAATTAATTTGTTTAAAAAATATAATGAAAGTTTGCGAATACCGGTGTTGATACGAATTCACAATGAGCCATGATCTTGCAAAGTATGCGGTTATGATAGATGAAACGGTTCCCTGTTTTGCTGTCATAAGCATTCAGAAGATGTTGAGTGCATGTTTGCAACTGACAAATATGACATAATGTTACATACAGTTTTGCGCCTTCAATCGTCTTCAATTGCCAAAGGTCGCCGTGGTGTAATGGATATGGTGTCCGCCTAATGACCGGGAGGTCACGGGTTCGATCCCCACCGTGGGAGCGTTCTTTAGATCTCCCTCAAAGACACTAAGTACTGGTTCTAGGCCCAGGAAACGGACTCGAGAGCCTTTATATAAGCCTTAGGCTTTCGATGCAATCGAGCTAAAATAAATAGGTTTAAACTAAACTAATTGCCTTAGTATCATTAATTGTGGAACAACTTGCGAAATTTTGGCATATGATTGGTATGGTTTGCACATTTCCGTCGAGGCAGTAGCATCGTCGTGCCTAAGCTGCATTACGACGCTGCATATAACATATTTTTAATCAGAACAAACCATGGTTGCGATTGTTTGCAGATCCCCTGATTTCCAGGCAGTGCGTTGTCTGAGAAGGAAGTTCGTAGTCTTAATCCAGGAAAATCCCCTGTAGTGGACAACGTCCCTTCCGAGCTGATTAAGTACGGAAGAGATGCAACGACAGCAGCAATGATGGCACTATGCCAAATGATCTGATAGGAAAAGCACTTTCCCAAGGAGGGGACCCAGTCACCTGTCATACCCCTACTGAAAAATGGCAACCTCAATTTGTCGTAAGAATTACCGCACCAGCAGCTTCATAAGTCATCCTATGCTACGCATTATCCTTAATCGACTGAAAAGTAAGGCCGAGGGACTGCTGGCCAAAAGCAGGCCGGATTAAGAGATGGGTGGAGCACGATGGAATAGATCTTTATTTTCAGAATCATTATTAAGAAACACCTGCAGCATAAACGCGACATTGTTCACAACATTATTGACTTTAAGAAAGTTTTCGACCGCGTGTGACGTGATTGCCTACGGAATGTTATAAGAGGTTTCAACAATGACGAAGGTCTGGCGTCCGTCAGGGTTGTCTGCTCTCTCCCGTCCTGTTCAACATTTACCTTGAGAATATAATGCAGGAGACTCTCTATGACCACCACACCACTATCTGCACCGGTGGAAGACCCATCTTCAACTGAGATTCGCTGATGACATTGACCGCATGTTTTGCTCCAGCAGTGAACTTCAAGATCTCACCAACAGATTCTATGACAGAGCAGGAGAGGTCAGCACGGAAAAGTCGAAGATCATGGTGACGCGAACGACCAACACCAATGCAGACATGAACGACCAGAAGCTAAAATAAGTGGCCAACTTCAAGTACTTGGGCGAAACCCTGTTCAAGGATGGTACCAGTGCCGCTTAGGTCCGAATAAGAATTGTTATTGCGACCGCAGCGATTGTAAGAATGAGAAGGTTGTTGACAATCAGTTCAATAGGCTTCCCAACCAAGTACAGGCTCTACAATTGCCTCGTAGTCTTCATCATACTCTACGGCTGCGAGATTTGGACCCTTCACGCGGACACAAAAGGAAGGGTACTGGCATGAGAACATAAATGTCTCTGCAGACTGCTCCGCATCTCATTCATAGAGCACAAGACCAACAAGTACGTTCGGAACATGACTGCAACACATGTTGGTCCACAAGAGGCCCTACTGGTGACCGTCAAACGACGAAAGCTGGCTTGGTTTTGACACGTCACCAGAGACCACTCTCTTTTCAAGGGCAGGGCATGCTAGAGAGAGGTCAACGTCAAGGCCGTCAGAAGAAAAGAATGGACATCCCATCCGATGCATAAATTACTATCAGCAGCAGACAGCAGACCTGACTGAAGGAGGATTTCTTTATCGGCTTCCCTCATTTGCCCCCAAGGCCAAACTGTTCAAGGGATTGATGATAATTATGATGATTTTCGAGGGGTTCTTTCTGAAATACCTGTCTTGATCCTCTTGATATATTGGAGCTTTTATGAGTACATTCGTAAAAACGACCCTCTGTGTCATATAGCTGAAAGTTTTCTTATTGAAAGTTTCTCGTATAATAATATTGTGAAAGTAAGTCATTGAAAATAAGTAAAATATTCAAAACAATGCTCAGAGGAATCGAAAACAAAATAACAAACATCTAGGAATTCACCCCAATGAATACTGTTACACGTGTATCCTTCGTATGAGAAATATGAGAAGTATCATATCATAAAGATGTAGAGTATTTTTAAAGATGTTTATGAATCATACCTCATTTCAGTCTATTAAGACACATCTAAAAGTTACAACACATGTTTATTTAAATGCATTAAAATACATGAATCTACTATCAGAGGAATGTTTTCTGTATATTAAGCTGATATTATTAGCAGCTAATTGCTACCTAGAGCCATCCAGTGATGATTATATCATGTGTGTCACATGTCACTCACAAGATGCGATTGACACATCTGAGGACACTTCATCCCATGTCAATCAATTTAAATAAACTCTTGTTTACATTGATTCATTAAAATAAGTTCGTTTTGAAAAAATATGGGTTTGTTTTCGCAAAAAGCACGATACTAAACCTTGTCTGAAACGTAACGTAATAATCCCTACTTCCAGTTCATGAAAATTTAGTCGAAACGTTTTTGTTTTCAACTTTTCACTTTGTTTTATATTTTGGGGTCAATGTGTCATATGTATACTGCAAATCAGTAAAACGATTGAATATTAATGCACGACATTAAATGCTGACTGGAGTAAAAGCTTGCAACCTTTATCTGAATATCACATGTTATGGAAAAGGTCACCATGATTTTATTATCTCGTGTTCTATAAATTGAATATCCAATATATGAAATACAGATACTATTTCAATTATCTTATATCTACGTCACCTCGTCACATGAATGATCACATGTTGTTAAATCACCTGATATGCATAAACAGGTTAAATGTTAGGACGTCAACAACACGTTTTGGGGGTTTTGTTCGTATTTATCTGGATTGTGTCTAGGGACGAGTGTTTACATTATTTATTTATCTCAAACTAAGATAGTTGTAATATATATTGCACTCTTCAATATAGAGCAATCTTCGGACTATGAGTTTTCATACTCTGTATTGATTGTAGGGCGCATGTCAAGAGTACAATTACAATAAAGTGCAAGTAAATGTCTTAATAAGATCATATAAGTAATCATACGATAGTAAAACACTTTACAATTCTTACAAGAAAGTTACGACACAATATAAGGAAAGACAATCTGAATAAACCCTGCTAGTATTTAAAACTCTATTCAAAGTCAATAAACAAGATTTATCACACATAACTTAACTGAGAATCAATAAATATAAGTTTGCAAGTAATGATGTTGCATCTCTAGATTTACACTTAACTATTAATTCAAACTAGTCTTTATGACAAATGTGATGGTTGTGGTCTATATTGTGATCATTTTATTTTTTGGATGATTTATAAGCCTATCGATATCCCCATTTGTTCGGTTCTTGAGAGTTTTTGACATGATGATTCCACCTAACTTATCCTTTTTATACGTAATGCATTTATTCAAACATTGATATTCATGATCTATTTACAACAATTACATTAACTTACAATAGTTTGGTTTAGCAAGGTGTTTTCTTGCTTCGGTTAAAGGTATTTGATTACAATAATTTCATATTCACGTTTTTGCAATGTTGTGTAATTTAAGTATGCCAAAATCGATGCTAAAACGTGTAAATGGACTATATCAATTGTAATTAAAATCAAATAATATTATCTTGTTTTGCTTTTTAATTTAAATTAAGAGGACATTCCGTTAATGATTAGTTCTTCTGGTGCGTTTTGTGTGAAAGGATGGGCTAAGGGTACGGTAAGACTATATATCTACCAACCAATGGTTTGAGAAATCATTTTATGTTATATATTCGTTAGGTTTGTATTGTCCTGAATTGTATTAGAATTGTTTGATTGCTATAAATCAAATTAAATAATTCAAATAGACGATAATGCATTAACAAGACTTTGTAAACTGATGATGTCTTAAAAGTTTCATTATTCCTTTATTTCAATCTGACCGGTTTTTCATTATGTCAAACACACATATTTTATATTTTCGGGACATTCCTATGACAATATTTAATTTGCAACTTTTTGTCAGAATGTGTAATCAATATACAATAATGTTTGTCCTTGCATTTAACGCATGCTGATATAAATAATAAGTATACATTACCATTTCATAACTCCTATCAGTTAGTTTTGATATATTTAATATGTTTACATATTTTAAGCAAAGTTACTCTCCATATGGCTTCTAGTGTGGTGACTAGTGTAGTTTTATGCGTACAGGTTTTAGTTTTTAAGTGCATTCACAAAACCAGACATTTTAATGCTATTGTTTAAACCTTTTGCGTTATGCTTAAGTCAAAATGGGTGTCTGTCAGTCTGTCCCTCTGAATGTGTAACGGTATCTCATTAGACACATAAATATCGTAATTCGTTTATCTATAACTTTTAATGTACAGGATAGATGCTCTTATCAATTAATTATATATTACCCCATTTGCCGTGTATGGCGATTACGCGCAGTAATAGGTACCAAGTGCTCTTTTAAAGTAGGGAATATTGATTAATACATAGAGAAAACTTGATTTTTTTACAATATCCGTTTCTTTAACATATTTAACTTAAATCGCCAGCTGAAAGTTTAAATCGATATTTGCAATTAAGACGATCGGAAATGCTAAAATCGCAGTAATTTGGTTTGGCTATAGCTTTTTATATAACCACTTAATTGATATTCAAACATTAGATTTTAATTGAAAAAACTAGACAACAAATCAAATGGAGGTGCAAACACATTTTCTTTGAGACCATGTTCCTGTTGTGGATTAAGAGCGTTTACTGGTATGCCTGTGACACCACGTTCAGGCCTTGTGTAGATAAGATTATCACGATAAGATGCGTCATCTTTCTCACTTGACTGAAATATCGGTTGCCCCGAGAATAGACGGGATATCGCGATAACACCAATCTTTATTTATTGCTATATCTTTGCTGATTAGCATGGCAAATATTTCGTATAATCCTAGTTGAACCATGTTACAAACACGCACAGTTTCTTTTTCAAATCCTCGGTGCTTATACAAAAAAATCTTTGTTTAGTTTACTTAAGGCATGTTTTATAGGCTATGCAATACTAAGCTGAATGCAGCATAATATTATAAAATGTAATATGCGTGACATCGACAAAGAAAATTCTACATAAAAAAATAGTTGTTTATGCCCCACCTACTCGTTAACGTCACTGATTTACTCTGTCTTTTTATTTCAATTCATCCCCTGACATCGACTGCGCATGCGTAGAGGTTAATTATATTATATCCAAATTCACCTTTTAAAAGACTGCACATGAGTAGAAATAAATCCTGTAAAGTCTGTTTTTGGCGACTAATTTCTGGAATTTAAGCAATTAAATTCATAATAGAACGCTACATTACCAAGCGACGATTTGCACATAACGAAATATCATGCTGCAGTATTTTGCAGGGTTATGATACTTTGAAGATGTCTGATGTCCGTTCATGTGTGTGACTTGGTTGTTTCTAAGAATATACACGCCGTGTGTCAAACTATGATGAAATAACAATTATTTATCTGTTGAATAGACGAATGTCCGTCTTATGTCTATTGTTGTTACCATTAAAACAAATTATAACCACACAAGCAACAATTAGGCCTCATTTGTGCGAAATGTGAGACTATCAGCATGCGAACGTACAAGGTCCGGATGGACTTGTTTTATCAATCTTAAATGCATAATGATTGTAAAAAAGCCCTTAATGCTTCTGTGTGAAATAGAATGGATATTGATTGGATATTTGGAAAAATTACTATTTTTTACAGATATAAGGCAGCATGAAGGTAATCATCAATGTTTATTTGATGAAGGAATTCATTGGTAGGGGTACAATTTCTTACAATTCTGCCAAAGCCTTGTTATATAGGCTATTGTTGAGGTGGTGTTTCCAAAAACTGATCTATATATAAGGCCCGCTCGCTCAGTGGGTAGAGCTTTGGACTTTATATCCGAGGATCGCATGTTCGAGTTCAAGTCTTGCCACATTATTTTTGGGGGGATTGATGTCTGATTCAGTCGGAAAGTTGTTATGTGCTGACACTGTGTGCACTAAGTACTGGTAACCCATCCTCACCCAGGAACGATATGGATCTGTTAACTTTTCATATTTTAATATGACATATATATAATCCTAAATATGCTACACAACATTTATGTTACAACGCAGGGACTCATCGGTGCACTACAGAACCAGGCAAAGTTCCAGTGAGTGTGTAAAAAATGTCGTCTGTCAATGTCACAGTAGCTTGTTATAACAAAAGAACTATTCGCATGATATCTAGACAGTTCCTTATCCCTCTTCCATCCGATTGCCTTTGCTTGTAACTCAAGAGTAAAGGGAGATGCTTATCAAAGTTTAGCTCCATTGTTCAAAGGTCAAGATCACAGCTTCTTGTAGGATGGAATCAATTTTCTTTAAAGACCATTTTATTTAATAGGATCATGAAATGCTTTGTGGTAAGATTATCCAAAATGTATATGTTGTTTATTGACTAGAACTGTAAGTAGATTATTGTTTAAGATCAACCAGTTACAAAGCTATGAGGTAAAAGGTCAAGGTAATTGTGATATTCAAATTTTAAACATATTTAATCAATACAAATTTCAATGTGACATGTTACAATGCACATACGGAGGCATACACATTTTACAAACATCTTTTCTTTTGCCTGTGTTATGAATACCTAGATTTAGATGTTTATTTTATTGCCATAGTTACGATCACATCTTCTATTTTAGCGCCACATTCATGGTGGGACACATCTACTATGTTAACGCCACATTCATGGTGGGACACATCTATTATGTTAACGCCACATTCATGGTGGGGCACATTAACCACCACGCCAATTTTCTTGTCCAGTCAATAACTATGCAACAGAAACAGCAGGTGTGTATGCTTTATTGTCTTGATTCAAATGATTACGATTTCATTTCAACTTAAAGTGATTACATAACAATGTCGGATGAGTGCTGTGATTTCAATGAACTGATCCGTATATGTATATATATACAGCACCATGTAGTTATTGTTCAGATATACTTTTTTGTGAAGTTTTCAATATATATATTAAAGCCTGGTAATAAACGATAGTTGTTTAATATATACCAAACTATATGCAATTTACAATTTTACAAGTGCACATTTGCCGAATAAAGTATTTGAAGTGGTATGGCCAAATAAATTGGTAACAATAACACTAATAATAACATGTATACGTATATAATATTATTTACAAATTTACGATAATGGTAAGAGTTATATATGAAATGTCGTAGATAGTATTCCCAAACTGAACTAAGGATATTGACTGAAAAATAAAAGGTGCAACATCATCCAGAGATAACATATATGTGATGTAATCATGCACTTAACCCACTTGTTCACCGTTATTCAAACACACATGGTTATACTTTGAGCAGGTGCATTATTTATGAAGTTGCAGTTTACAAATTCTCAATTTAACCAAGACTAACGACCAAATAGCATAAACCTAAATAGTCCCTTTCAACAAACATACAAGTAAATAGTACATGTGCAGTCTTTTAAATACGATAAATTGCTATCGGAAGTTATCATATTTATGATAAGTTGTAAATTCTCAATTTTCTTATTCCAATGGCACTACCCGCCGATACTGCCAATCTGTTCCCATCTTTATTCATACACAATGCATACGGCCATTCCATGTCCAATGAGTATGTATCGAGTATTTCACCTTCAACTGTTAGGCGTACGATGGAGTTCTTAGCCCCACTGCACACTAGCACTGTGTCATCGGGCCCGATGCAGGGACGAATTGGTTGCTTTATGTTATCATGTGTGATTGCTCTAGACGTGCCTTTCACTGTGTCGTACATGTACACTGTATGTGCGAACCTGTCAGTCAGCACCAACGTGTTCTTTGATGGAACATAAGTGCACTTGCTCTCTTCATGTTTGTACTCTTTCTTAGGAAACGGCACGTGATCAAAGTCCGATTCCTTACCGGCCTGCGTTATTATTCTCACTGGACGTAAATCATCGTATGTACTAACGACCATGTTTGTCGGGTTCATGCAGCATATGGAGAAGACACGGGTGGATGTATAAATCTTCCTGATCAGACATATGGCATTGTCAGGAGTCAATGTCAAAAGACAAACTGTCTTATCACTCATCGTTACCGCAAGTTCACCCTGAGACAAACATACAACGTCAAATGGGACTGTGTTAAACTTGTACGGCGTTCCTTTTCTTTGCAGTTGGTCATTCATTAAGATACATTTTCCATTCATGTTATCTACGACTACCAGTCTCCCGTCCGGTAGGAAGTCGAGCCCAGTGATACGAGGTCGCTTCCCATCATCACCAGTCTGTTTGATATCCACGGACACAAGCAGCTCCATGAGGACTGGTTTAATCGGGGCTAACTGAGCTGTCGCTTGAACAACCGGAATGAAACATTCCTGATTAACAGTATAACTAATCGATAATAAAATTTAATTAAGTATATTAAATTTAGCCTCACTGTATTGCTCTATGAACAATAAAATAGTTAAGGACCAATCAATGTCTAAGACGTGTATATAATATTTCGTATTTTTTTTTTTTATAAATAATATATTCCCGTGTGTAAAATATTGTATTTCCTGAAAGTAACATATGTGACCGGATTTTTCCAACGTCTATATTCGAAAGAAATAGGAATGGTCAAAGATGATAACCTGCAAACGTATTAATGATCAGTTTACTTTTGCTGAATAGTAAGGGGATGAGATGTGAATGCGTTTCAGTGTTTGATAAGAATTGTAAGGTATGATTTTCATTGTAGTTATTACTTTCATTGCTAAATACTTATCTTACTCAACAATAATACTAATGTGACCTCTTTCACTTTATAATAGTAGTGTTAAAAGTTGTACACTTTAAACATACATCCCTATATTCTAATACAAACTATCCAATCATAAACTTTCTCAATATTACACAACATATTCAAATGTATATATGCTTAATTTTATAGTAGAACTTCAATTTATGTGATAGTCCAGGCAAAGTTGTCTTCTTAGGCATTACTCCCGCCATATATTACAAAAGACACGTCTGCTTCCAAACTTATCCCCACTTTCATGCGTGATTACTTGCTTAAAATTTATTACGATATATCATTTATGAAATGTCATTAAAGTTGGAAACGATAACTATATATACACACAGTTTTGGTATGTTACCTGCGTTTCAGATTTCGGCTTATTGAAACACATTTGAACTATTGTTTAAGTTTTGCAGGTCAAAATTAAGGTACGTAATGACTTATATTCTTGTATGATTTCTATATGAAAAGTATTCACGAATTTAGAGTAAATTACTTGTTACAATTGTAGGGGACTAGTGTGAAGATATAATTTAAGTAACACAACTAAGTATATTCAACCCAATTAAAGGTCATTCATATACTAACAAGGAAATAATAATAAAAAATATATTATCCAGGCGGCCAAAGTGAGAGACACATGTAAGGTACAATTCACACACATTTTGACGATAACAACAAAAACAAGAATTCTAATATTTTTGTGTTTGTGACGCTATATACTTGTATATTCATACACAAACTCGAATTTTCGGTGTATGTATGTCTATGTATGTAATGTAATAATGCCCGATTGTGTTAAGTTAACTCTTAAATGTGTGATACAAATTAAACTAATGTAAAATTGGTAGTCTGGTAATCTGTCGTAGAGTCACTGATTTGCTCAATATGAATTATGTGACTTTATTTATATTCGTAAAGAGCCACGAACTTATTATATACTTTACCTTTATTTAATTCAGTGGTTCCTTGTTTAATTTGAGACGTTTCTTGCGTTTTCTTAGGATGTGGTTGCACAACATCTGAAAGAACAAATTATTCTTTAGTGCATGTACATCACACAAGGTCCAGGATAACGTGCTTTTGTAGTGCTATTGCCACTAAATAGAAATATGAATTGGATGTGTGTATTCAATATAGTCTCGATGTGCTTTGTGACTTGCACATCACGATGAAAAATTATATTACACTACACATGCGTTCTTATTTAATATCTGAAAGCCGTTCTAAAGAATAGTTATTAAAATTGTATACAAAATATTTTATCACAGAAAAACAAACCTTTATGCGTAAACTGTCGCTCTACTTTAAGTGTTGCAATGTCTTCCTCCTCTCTTAGAAGGGATACTAATTGTTTTGAAAACTCTAAGGAAACATTTGAAGTGATATACTTATTTCGCTGCTCAGTAATATCGATTTCTATATCTTGTATTTTCTCCTTGATTCTGATGGTGATGATATACTTTTGTTGAGGTGTTCCATGTTCGACAAGAACAGAACTAACCTGAAGCAAGTGATTTATGTCTTCGTTAACTTTCGAAGAAGCCTTATTCCATTCGCCTAATAGCTTCACCTCTTCGGACTCGAAGTTATCTACCTCATCACTAATATTTTTCTTAGCTTTATCAAATATCTCGATAAAACGTTCTTTAAGTTCATCAAACTGTTTTGGAAAATGTGCATTGGTCTCACTTAATGCATCTTCTGATAGCTTACAGCCTTCCATGATGGAGGATATCTCGGTCTTCAGTTTAAGAAGCATATTTTTCAATTCTTGCAGCTCTAATTCTTCTTGGCTTGATAGACTGGCCAGTTCATTGACATTGTCGCACTTCCTGTGTATGAACGCACATGTACTGCAACAGAGCTTGGAGTGGTCTTCACAGAAAAACTTGATATTTTTATCATGGTCACGACATATGTCCATACCTTTCATCATAAGAACAACTGGTGCTGAATTCGGATTACCAATAACAGCCGTGTCGTGTTTTCCCCGGTTATAAATTATATGAATATTTCTGCAAGGTTCGCAAAGATATTCCTTACAGGTTATGCAAACAATCGTTGCTTTGCTGGGCGTGTTCTTTCTTGTACATGGTTCGCAGGACTTGATTACAATGAAGTCCCCTATCATGTCACTTGAAACTTCCATATCAGTTTCTTGTCTGCCGGTTTCCATTTTAAAGCCGGGCGGTCGTTGCTACAAAATGAAACCGAACGTGCCGAATGTAAGATAATATGTTTATTTTGATTAATGCAATATATTTTAATAAAATAACAATTCAAATCCAATTCATATGCATCGTATTACATTACAAAATACAATATTTAAAAGGTTCATCTTGTGAGGTGTTACAATCTCATTTATGCTTTTGTTAAAAACTAGCAATGACCACAACTACTCGTTGCATTTGAAATGATCCCGTTTACTTCAATGAAATGCACTTATAAGGAAAAATATACAACTCTACTTTTTGCTTTACCTTCTAAATTAGAATGTATCCGTTCTTTTGCCGAATGCAGCCATGAAAATTCCAAGCACATTCAATATAAAACATTTTGTAAAAACGCCCTCTTCTAACGATTGGACTATCAGCAGTTCGCTGTTTAAAGTTCAAGGCGACTTCGTTATCAATTTTGGTTGCGATGAACTAGATGATTACGACGATATATGTATGACTTAAGTGAATTTATCACAAAAGTATTCAATGTGGCTAATGGCTACAATTACTTGAAGGTTTCATAAAGGTGTACGCATTCACTAAATACAACCAGAATATAGCTTATTAACAAATAATACGTGACAGTATTTTCATTTCTGTTTTGATCAAATTAAGGTAGCGCACCCGTAATGGACACCTATCCAAATATAATCTAATGTATTATTTTCTTAATCAGCATCATTTCACTGAACTACATGCAAATGTGTAGGTAGGCTGCCCATGCTTAAAAAAAAAAATATCGATTTTTTCAAAACCACCCCCACACTCGGTTTAGTTTATGTGCACCCCTGGGGTATATGAAAGTTCCATATTTCATTCAGATTTCCAAATATGAGCATGTATTTGGTGTGTACAGATGCAATAAAGGTGTTTAACGTTTAAACAAGATGAACAAAGTTTTCTTTTACAGACAGTTTTTATAACTTGTTATTTATGGAAGAGCGCCATGAAATGTACGTGGTTTCAGCCAAGTAGAAAGTGGGTAGGTTAAAAACAAAGTGTCATAAAATTCAAAATTAGTATCATTTAAGTAATATTTTGAGCTTAGTTTTTATAGATACACTATATAAAGCAAAAATACCAAGAAATAGACAGATTTACCGTTTATTTTTTGAACTAAAAATAAAAATGCAACATTTATGATTCGTATTTTCAGCAGTAAATCACCCAATTTAGCCATAACATTGTTCCAATTTTCAAAATTGAATAATGTGCATCAACATTGCAACATATTTTAAAACAAATATAGCTTATATGATATATTAAATCAAATATGTTAGAAAAGAAATAAAACGCGACGCAAAAAGTATGCGATGTCGGCAGGATTCGAACCTGCACGGGAAGATCCCAAAAGATTTCTAATCTATCGCCTTAACCATTCGGCCAAGACAACTTCACATTAGTAAAAGCTTAAATTAGATATCAATAAGTAAACAGTTAAAAAGGCTCCGCGATCTTTAAAGGAATCGCGAAATCGTACTTTCCAGATGATATTTGGATCAAAGTCAATATTTATTGTGACAATACTGTATTATAAAGGAATGACGTAAACATATATCAAAATTCGAAGTTTGAAAAAAATATATAATTCATCTCTCGGAAATAACGGATCATAGAAGATCGGTAATGATCGTAAAATGAATTGCGGGAAATCAATACGGGTGCGCTACCTTAAATAACAGTTGGTTGAAGTAAATATATTTATAGATTTGTGATTTCGATTCCGGATCGAAAAATGTTTTTATAGATTTTTTGTTGGTCACGAACGCTCATAAACGTGGGCATTGTTTTTTCGCAAGGGCTGTTTTACATCATTATATGCGTTTTTGATTATTATTTAGTACCTGCATAATGTGGATGGGTTGACAATTGGTACGACAAAACCGTACGAACAGAAAATGCTGTTAAAATTACGTTTATTGGTACGAATATAGTAATTGTAGTACGTTTGCTGACCATTCATTGTGATACTAGTGTGTATCCTGCAACGATGACTATAGATAGGAAGTTTGTCGTTAGCAATTTTACTTTTATTGGCGGTACAAGAAGGACAACATTGCTAAAGATAGTGAGAAATTCTGCTGACATATTCGTCACTGTCTTTTAAATGATCAGAATCTCCACGAAAAACATACCAAGTCTCAACATACTTGACTATTTGTAGTATTTGACGTTCAGTATTTTCATGATGTCAAACAAAATGCAATCAAATTTCATAAATGTGAAGCAGTACACAACTTATAATAATTGGAAAAGAAATAAAACTAAGGAATAATAAGTAATATCCGTCGCCAGCAATGATAAAGCTCTCACAGCTTGATTGGCATTAAGTGACTAATCAGAGTATAGATTCACGCGTATGTGTGTTCAATATGATGGTATGGACTTAAGGAATACATGTATATTACATAACGAATTCCCTTTAAAAAATGTTTCTG
Source organism: Dreissena polymorpha (assembly GCF_020536995.1). Classification (NCBI taxonomy): domain Eukaryota; kingdom Metazoa; phylum Mollusca; class Bivalvia; order Myida; family Dreissenidae; genus Dreissena; species Dreissena polymorpha. Next base: position 209,181,314 of record NC_068355.1, read on the forward strand.
ACAAAAAATGTTCCGGCGAAAACGAGATCTATATCACGTGACATCAAACGAACAGTCGCTGAAATCACGCTGTTATCTGGCGTTTTCATGCGCTACTGCAGCAAGTCCGCCCGCTTGATTCCAATAAACAACATTTCATGACTTCGCACAATAGAACTAAACATGTTAAACATGAAAAAAGTTTCAGTATGTATAGTAGCGTTGATGAATTAAGCACAATATAAAAATTAAAAAAAAAAACAGATTTGAAAAAATATGTGTCTCTGAACCAATATTTAGCTCCAATACGTAAAAAAGTATTACAGACCGAGCTAGCTTTTTTAAACGTACACCTTTCAACTGCCTAAAACGTAATTAAATATTTCTGAAAATAATCAATTAAGTAGAAGTATATAAGTGATATCACATCTATAGTCTACTACTTTATGCTTTTAACTTTAATATTTTCGCGGGAGTTAAAAAACAATACAATAGATTTCAGGCCGAGTTAGACTATGTACAAGTATATATCCTTTATGTCTAAAACATTATTGGTACTTTATAAATATTTCAGATGTACCTATCATTTTAACGGTAATATAAAAATGAACACGACTTAGAAAAATTCGGATTTTAATATTTTAACAGTCTCTGAGATATTCATTAGCGAATCATTGTAACATATCAGGACGATGCAGATTGTCTAACTGAAAAAGTGCACATCCGCCTTTGCCCTAAAATATTTATAAATATGTCTGATGTACGTATCGTTTTTAAAGTTAATATAAAAATGTACACGACTAAGAAAACATTTTGATTTCTACGTGAACAGTCTCGGTGATATTCATTAGCGAATCTTTGTAACATTTCAGACCAAAGCAGATTTCGCATTGCACGGTACATATACGCATTTGCCATCAACTTTACTATATCTAAATTAACATTTCATGTTTGAATATCAATTTAGATGTTAGTAAATATAAATATGCGCGGCTGGTTCATCTCGATTTTTAACCACGAATATGGTTGAATTTTATTTTAACCACGAATATGTTTGAATTTTATTTTAACCACGAATATAGTTGGCTTTTATTTTAACCACGAATATCGTTGAAATTTATTTTAACCACGAATATGGTTGAATTTTATTTTAACCACGAATATGGTTGAATTTTATTTTTACCACGAATATGGTTGAATGTTACTTTAACCACGAATATTGTTGAATTTTATTTTAACCACGAATATGGTTGAATTTTATTTTAAATACGAATATGGTTGAATTTTATTTTAACCACGAATATGGTTAAATGTTATTTTAACCACGATATGGTTGAAATTTATTTTAACCATGAATATGGTTGAATTTTATTTTAACCACGAATATGGTTGAATTTTATTTTAATCGCGAATATGGTTGAATTTTATTTGAACCACGAATATGGTTGAATGTTATTTTAACCACGAATATGGATACATTTTATTTGAACCACGAATATGGTTGCATTATTTTAGATATATTGCTGGTATGGTTTAACCACATTTATTGTAATTATGTTTATGGTTATCTATAACCACGTTTATATATTTATGTTTGTGATTGTTCTTTATTCACGTTTATGAAAGTATTATTTTAAACACGTTGATGGATGAATTATTTAAGCTATATTGCTGGTATGGTTTAAGCACGTTTATGATATAATTATTTTAACCACGTTAATGTTATTATGTTCATTTATGATAGCTTAAACAACGTTATGCTTGAATTTTAATCCAAAAATCAACCAAATTAAAGCCACACCTTAACCATATTTCGCGAAAGACATAAAAATTCAATTTTTTCAACATCATCAGAACTGTCGTGACCGGCGGCTGGCACAAAACAGGTTGATGGAGGACTTTTGAACACTACCATTATTCTTGAATTTTACACACACAAACTGAAAATGACTTAAGTATTTTTTTACTATATAAAATGGATAACAAAACGGTACAAGAGTTGATTCAGCGGAGTATTCAGCAAATTGAAAACCCACCACCACCAAATGAGCATCTAAATAAAGTTTAATTAAACTTTTAACATGATCAAAAACGAATGAATACTCGAAATGCTATACGTTTAAAACCTAAGAAAAACAGGTGACATCTTCTTTGTACTGGATCATCATTTAATTGATTTTAAAAAGGATGAAGGTTCATTTCCAAACCCAAACTTGGGTATGAAAATGACTATTACAAGTATATAAGGCTTTTATTGCCAACCCATGAATTAAACGATTCGGGATATCCAAGACTTGTCCCGCGTTTTCGAATAACTTTTTCAATGCTATATACTTCTTGACTTGTATTTTGTAGTTCCTTTTCATAAAACGTACCCTGTATTTCCTCGCCATGAATGAAGATCTTTGATCTTATACGTCGGTGGACTGTATATTGAACTTGTGACACTGAAAAAACCTCCTAAATCCATCTAGGCGTATATCCTTTTTCAAATATTTCCTTTTTCTTAGTGATTCTCACCTTATCACCGACTTAAAATAGTGGCGTGCCGTACTTTTGAGGGTGTTTGGAGTACAAATTGAACAAAACACTGCTTTCGTTCTTTTTATCACTAGCATCAACGGGTGGCATTTTAATGGATGAATGCTTTGTGATGTTATAAGCATTGACCATTTCATTTAAGACATCGACATATTTTCTGGTAGAGTTGGTTGAAAAGTATTTGAACATTTTTTCCTTCATTATTCTGTTCCACCGCTCTACCACGGAACTTTTCTCTTCGTGTTCTGAGGAATACAACTCAACCCCCAATGCCATTACATTTTTATTGTAGAACTCTTTTCCTTTATCGACCCACAACTTTTGGGGTTGCCTCTCCTTAAATATTTTGTGAAATGCTTCTGCAACCGCAACTACGGTTTTACTCTTAAATGGAACAACCCAACCATATTTTGAAAATGCATCAATAATTGTTAGCAAGTATTTTACACTACCATTACACTTAGCAAAAGCTTGCATGTCTACTAAATCAGCAGCCCATATTTTATCAATGCCATGGGCAACGACTATTCTTTTAAACGTTTTACAACGGGTCTATGCAGTTCGTCTGCGAGTTGATCAGTCCATTTTAGTTCTTTAGCCACGACTTTTTTCCCCTTATAACCTAACCCAAACTTTGCCTTGGTAGATATTATCGGCTTTATTATACTACGCTCAATTCTTTCACGGATCGTTGGGTCTTTAAAAGCATCCATTTGTTCAAGCATAATTTTATCAGCTGCGTTTCTACTTGCTGTATATGGAAAGTGTTTGTAAGCTAAATCATGATGGTAGGCAGCATTATCAACTCGATCAACTGGTTTACTCCAGTCTTTATAAGAATCAGTTGAAGTTAATCGCTCGTTTAAATTAGTTCCAGGTCCCGCAAGGTTCATTCCTGTAATATGCATTTCACCGGAAAATTTAGCCCAAGGAAGCTTTACTTTACTAGTTACCGAATTCAACGACGAAACCAAGTCTCCTCAGTTTTAGTATGCATTTTTACAAAATGTGTTTTAACACAACCGCAAACGGCGCACTTTCCGCGAAGCATTGGATTATTGTTTTTACTGACAACATTTTGCACATCAATTGTTTCAGTTTTGCTTTTGCACTTTACGCAATATATATAAAAATTTATATTTAACATATAAGTTAAAGATCTTTCATGGAATGATGTTATTTCAAAAAGATGCAATGGTAGACTTTTACCGAGATCAATACGAGGTCTTATTATTGGTAAAAGCGGATGTGGAAAAACTATACTATTGTTAAACCTTTTACTACGACCAGGATGGTTAGACTACAACAACTTGCAAGGTTTTTGCAAGTCGCTATTTCAGCCGGAGTACATAATTATTAAGAAAGCGTTTAAAGAAAAGCTACCTAAAGAAGAGATTCTAAAATTGTTTGCCAAACAAGACTATATAATAGAGAATGACGTTCCACCAGCTCTTTTAGTTGAATTAATTGCTAAAAATTTAGATAAGCCAGCTGATATTGAATGTAATTTTGTTGATACGTCTGATGATGTACCTGATCCTAGAGACTTGAGTAAAAAAAAGTTAATGATTTTTGACGACCTTCAGTTGGAAAAACAAAACAAATGTGAAACTTATTACATAAGAGGATGTCACAGCAATGTAGAATGATTTCATCTTGCACAAAACTACTTCAAACTTCCAAGACAAACTATACGTGGAAATGCATACCTTATTTGTTTGTTCGCCCAGGACATGAAAAATATTAATCACATCTACAACGATCACGTTTCAACTGATATGTCAAAAGAAGAATTTAGAAGTTTTTGTTAAGTAGCCTGGGACTGTCCTCATGGATTTGCTGTTTTAGATCTTACTAGTACAAAAACTAATGGTAAGTATAGATCAGGATTTGACTACTTTAACATACCTCACTATTAAAAAAAATTTCTTAATACAAATGGACATAAAACTATTAGAACGCATAGTAACAGTATTAGAACAAATTAGGATTAATACAGGTCCGAAAAATTCCTTTCACATTATATTGAAAGGTAATAGCTCTCGAATTTGTACTTCTTTATGTCCAACAATTTCACTAGATGTAGACAAAAAATACGTGAATTGGATACCTACTATTCATGTCCGAATATAGACTCTTTAAAAAATAATTTTCGCTATAGTCCTGACAACGGAGTAGCTTGGGTTAATATAAATATTAACGATTACGTACAACGAATAATGAGGGAAAATGGGCATTACAGCTATGTCTTGGACGAGAACGCTATAACGCTAGAGCCGAACGACAGCATACTTAAAACAGTACTAAAAATAGCACCAAATTATAAAATAGACCTTACACCTGCAAACTCTATCAGTACGGTATTGGGGTTTAATGCAGAAGTATACGCATCGGGATATAACGAGTCAGAAAATATTGTAAATATATTAAGTATTAGTAGCTTGAGAGTAACTAGTGATATAGTTAACTAATCATATGTTAACAATTCGACTGACAACGTTGTATATAGTTTTTTCCCATCAGTCGGACCCAGGTTTAACATTATGGAAACACCAGTTAATTTGGTTTATTTACCTGTTAATTTATCGACAATTTCGTCAATTGAGACATAACTTACTGATGAAAACGGAAAACTTGTAAATTTGCGTGGTGGAGATCTTTCGATAAGATTTCATATAAGAGAAAAGTAAAAATAAATTAAATCATATGAGCCCGTTTTTTTCCGTCCAGCACTTTTTAGTTACATCCCAAAAATCCCAAAAAACATGTAAAATATATATTTCATGAATGTTTTTGTAAATGTTGTGGGCATATTTGATACGATTAACATACATCTTGTTGATAAATATCACAAAACTACCAAGTACTACCCTGTTAGTACAAAAATTTGTAACAAATACATGCGGATTCTGGACAAAAAACGTATACCTTTTATAGTGCCCCTGCGATGCTGTTTCCATCACTCTACCAAAAATTATTGGGCTACTTTAATTCAATATTATCAATAAAGGTTATTTCTTGGATAAAAAAAACTTAAAAAAGGCACAAACCTATGCAATTTTCAGTCAGACAATCATTATCTTTTATGAATGGTGATGTAACAGTTTGTGTCCAATATGTTACATCTTGAAGTCAGATCTCAAACTGTTTTTACATAACTTGTGTAGCGTCTACAACTGTTTTAATAGGAACAAGGATGAGGTCGAAACGCCGTGATGATGAATCAATGCCGTTTATTTCAACGAGAATATTTTAAGATTTTGTATACAAATCATGTTTGCTAAGTGGTATCCAATCTGTTACATCATTGACTTTAAACCAATATAAATTGTCTGTTTTTGCAAAATGCCTTAACATTTTTTTTTTCAATTTATTAAATCGTAGGACTTTCCACAAACTCAGCACTGAAATACAATTTTGTGGTTAACACACCAGCTTAAAATTCACAAAATGTTGGACATCAAGCTATTTATGATGTAACCAAAAAGTGCTGGACGGAAAAACCGGGTTCATAAATAAAATGAGTCGTTACATTAATTTAAAGTAAATATTAGTGAAGGTCAGAGTGAAAATATTAAAAAAGCTATTCAAGCAGGAGAGGCAGCGTCTATCCTTTTATCACATTTATCTGGAGAAGATGTGTTAGCCCTCACTCAAGCACAGATCAACAAAATAACAAAAGCGCATCAAACTGGAAAAGGAGTGACGCTTAAAATGTCAAAAACACAAATAGAACACAACGCAAAAGTTGAAGGGGGATTTATTGGAGCTATTTTGCCGGCGTTGGCAACCGCGGGTAAGTTTCTTATGTCAAGCGTTTTATCAGGACTTGCAACCGGCTTGAGAACCGGTGTAGGAGCCGCAGCCGGTAGTAAAGTTGTTAACAAAATTAGTGGATCAGGTGTTACGTATTAAAAGAAAATCGGAGGAGGTTGTAAAGTAGCACAATTAGGTAAAGGATTGTATTTAGCTCCGTGGAAGAAAGGTAGTTCGTTAGGAGAGGGGCTGTATCTTAAATCTGGAAAATGAAATGTACATGAGCACAGGATCAGGATTGCTACTAAGACCGAATTCACCATTTAGCAGTATACCCATATTAGGGATGCTTCTAAAAAAATATTTACATACATAAAAATGCAAAGATACAGTATGCCAATTCACAAGTTTATCCACCAGTCTAAACGACCACCACCAGCGTCAGTTAAATGGTTGTCACACGAGAATCTTGCACATCCTGAAGAGCCACTGTATGGTTAATGGAGTATTTCGACGTAGCAATCGCTAACTATTCAACCGAAAGCAGCACTTACTATTTCATTAAAAATAGGTTTACGGCTATTTCAAGGTGTTTGTTCGGTATCGCTCCGACAAAGTTTAAAGGTAAAGAGATGTAGTTTACAAGAAGAGACTATTGCTGAATCTGTTGACGACATAATTGTTACAATTCAAAACAACTCAGACGTTACAGTATATATTGTTGAAGGTGAATCTTTATGTTTTGTTACACATCAGTCGTTTTAAAAAAAATTTTTTTTAAATATAAAAATGGAGTACAAAGATTCTTAATGTAACTAGTTGTAGCAGGAGTAGACAACGCTCTTGTTGTTTATTCAATGGTGTTAGGTGCTACGGGGATAGGAGTATTAAGTACAATCATTGCAACGCCAGTTTCAATAGCAATGGAAGCTGCTGCCTTAGGTTTAGGACTATTGTCTATCGTTGGAAGTCAAACCAATAAAAAGCTATCAATGAAAGCTTAAAAGCATGACAAAAATCAAAACACTTGCAGATGCAAAGTTGAATACAATAAGTGATCTTATATCAAAGGCATTAGCAACGATCAAATTTCTGATGAAGAATACTCACTGATTCTAAGTGAACTAGATAAATGCAATCAAATGAAAGAAGAAATAAGATCTTAAGTACGAGTAGGTATAGACGAAAAAACAAAACAGTCTCTTATTTCAAAAAACGCGAAGATGCAATTTTAACGCTTTAAAGCATGTTTAGTAAATCGAGAGAAAAACAGATGAACACGTTGGAAATAAACGTACGACATTAAAAATCACGTATAAAATCGCGTCTCAAATCACGTCTAAAATCACGTTTTACGTCTAAAACACGTCTAAAATCACGTCTAAAATCGCGTCTCAAATCACGTCTAAAATAACGTTTTACGCCTAAAACCACGTCTAAAATCACGTTTTACGTCATAAATCACGTCTAAAATCACGTCTAAAATCGCGTCTAAAATAACGTTTTGCGTCTAAAATCACGTTTTACGTCATAAACAGAGTAAATAATGACGGTCTTTTAAAAGACGTAAAAAAGACGTCGTTATAACGTAACTCTGTAAAGACGTCTTTTTAAAGACGTCGACAAGACGTCTTTTTGGCGAGATAGTAATGACGTCTTTTAAAATACGTCGAACAGACGTCTTTTTACCGAGATAATAACGACGTCTTTTAAAAGACATAAAAAAGGCGTCTTTTCAACGTCGTCTCTTTAGCGATATGATAATAACGTCTTTTTAAAGACGTCGAAAAGACGTGTTTTTAGCGATATATTAATGACGTCTTTTAAAAGACGTCGAAAAGACCCATTCAACATTACTGTATACAGTCGTCTGAAAAAGTCAATTGCTTATTTATATTTTTAGCTTTGATAACGTTTTTTTCTGTGTTGTGCTGTTTTATAAAGTATTGTTCTATACTAGGCAATTGGTCATTTTCCTTAAATTCCCATATGACTTGCGCTTGATAACAATGGTTTCCTTTTTTGTAATGTCTCTGCAGGAGTTTCATATACTTTTAGATGATATATTATGTATTGATTAAAACGAAACATTATTAATGTATTAATGTGTGGATTTTTGTCATAGGAATTAATTTTAAGAAACGCAAATTAATGTACGATCGACTTTATCTTCATGCAGCATGATTTGTTTCCCCTGAAATAAATAATGCCGTGACGTCACCATCGAACGCGGAAAGTATAGAGTGCGCTGTTTTTCGTTTGCGTCGTCTCGTGGTGTTTAACTTTTAAATTATCACAGTCACTACTTTATTATAGAGTTTTAAGACACAATAACGATGAACAAATAACAACCAGGTAAGCATTTTCAAATACTAACGTGAAGTACGGGATGATCTAGATTCCGTTGTGTATTGAATATTCTATTCCAATGATTTGTCATATGTTTTCGTGTCAAAGCTTTATAGCTTGTAATTCACGTTGTTGTTTGTCCTAGTAACAGTTTGAACTCCGATAAAAAGTAAATGAAAATAAGTTCTAGCTGGTTTTCAAGTTTGTGCGGATTTAAAATGTACATGTAATGTCAGAGGTGTCTTCACCATTTAGTTAATTGTGATGATTGGCTGAGGCAAATTCGTACCACGGAGACGTTATACCAATTTATGCTTATACTCATTTATTGGACGTTGGGGAGCTGGAAAACACGCTCCAATCTGTTGAAAAGCGACAGCAACTAGTAAATACGTAAATTGAATTTGTTTAATGTGCAATTTTATACTTATAAATGGTACATCAGTCATCGAAATAAGCATTTTCAATTTACCAGCCCGAAAATTGGTACATTCATGTATATAAATATAATTTATATGAATAAAGAAGGAAAAGTCACTCGCCCGACACACTTTTTACTTGTCCGACTCAAAATTTACCAGCCATGGTGAGTAAAAACAGCCGAATTTCAATGACTTACTATGTAAAGCTTATGCATTTACCGGTATCTGTGGATTTAGGCTTTCCTACGCCCTTAATTGCCAATAAGGCCCCTTAAATGAATACAGTGACAAATAGTTGACCATTATATAGTATGATTATGATAGTAGACAATTTTTGGCCAAAGAAAATGATAAGTTCGTAAACAATAACCTGTTCACAACCCAAATGTTCATGTGTATGGTTACTGTCGGAGTTCTTTCTCAAAACTAATTCTAGCAATCATTTTAGATCCGCCTATTGTCGACTGTTGGGGGAAAAACTATTCGAGAAAATGTTAAAAGAATGATGCAGAAGTAAGTATACGTTTTGCAATAAAGTTTATTTATTGAAATACTTATGCTCTTTTATTAGTCTATTTAACAAAAGCAAAATGCACATCCCAAGTAATAAAATGATCAATTCAAACTGTGATTGTTGCTATTTATGTATAAACAAGTCCATATATTAAAACCTCATTCACTTAAGTAAGTTTATATTTATCTATGCTAATATCTGTTAATATCTATCAAATAAAAAATTCTTAAACAGATCTGTTGAGAGATAAAGGGTTAAACAATTTTAAAATGTTATTTATTAGAATAAAAAATGAATGTGTGTGTATATAATTGTGTATATAATTGTGTTTCTTTGTTTAAATAATTTTCTTTTACATTGTTGTTCATATTACTGGTTCTGTAATAAGAAAACTTTGTATGACATTCATCAAAAAGGCCCGATTCTATGAACTTGTTTCTTTAAGTTACTATTTAAACTTGAACTCTTACTTTTGGACTTCTGATTTCAGGGTGATGAATGTCTCCCTCACGGCGAAGTTCAACTTAAGCGGACAGTCAAGGCCTAATGTTGAACCAAAAATTGGAATAAAGCAGACAACAGTGTATTCTGTCTTTAAAGGTATTGTGCTTGTTCTGTACACAAATATGGTTTAGCTCCACTTTTCGGGAAAAAGTGGAGCTATTGTCATGACTCTCTCGTTGGCATCGGCGTTGGTTAAAGCCGGCCGAGTTGATATTTCTCAAAACAATTTGGTTTTCTCAACTGACCAGAATTTATCAGTATTCATCAGATACATTCTAAACTCTTCCATACTGATTTTCGCAAATATTGTTCCACAAAATGCCAAAAGCATCATTAATACGAAACCTTATCATGTACAAAATGACCTGTGCACATGCACACTTTGGGTCACGTGAGCGCCAATTTCACATGATTTCCATTGTGTACACACCGGTCTGACTGACGATAACGTAGTGACGTCACCATCTATGTATAAAATGCGTAATTTCTACTTCTGCGCTTTTCAAAACAAAGAAGAACTACTAAATAATACAGTTTCTCCATGGCAAATGACGTTGTAAACAATGATGCAATGATCATGTGGTTTTACATGTGACCCGCGCTTGTTTAAATTTAGATCATTTCTGTCCATGACAGAAATTGAAAAGCCCTATCATTGTTTTGAATATGGGCATTTCCTGACCGATTTTGACCAAATTTTTTGCACATCTGACATTAATTCCATCACATTTTGACTCATTATCACTTTTTTGCGACACATAACATAAATGGGAAAATATACCAATATCAACTTGGCCGGCTTTAACCTTTTTGTCCAGATAATACTAATTTTAAGTTTGTCATAGTAATTACCCTTTTTTGATTAATATGTATTATTCTTTTTGATCATGTCCATTTTAGATGGGCAGGTTTCTTAAATAATAGTTGATTCCACTACACAAATAACAAGGGCAGATAACTCTAAATTTAATTTTATGAGAGTTGTCATTTTTGGACTTAAACTTTTCATTGTTGGTTAACCTTTTTCTATTACTCAGAAACTCTCAAAGGTATTTTGTTTAAATTGAGTATGCATGTAAACAACCCAAAATGAACCCTGTCCCATTTCTTAAGGGCAGATAACGCTAAATTTAATATTTGTCAAATGTATGTCACAGAGGACTCATTTTAGATGAGCAGGTAACCCAAATACACATGTACTAATAAATTCCACTACATAATTAAAAACTGATAAAAGTGGAGCATTCTGTCAGCAGACAGTTTTTGTTATATATCACTGTATACTTGTTATATATCACATATGGAAAAGTATGTTTTGGGGACAAATGGTTATTAGAAAAGTAGAAGTAATCTAACCATACCGTATTCGTCCCATGTAGCGCTAATAAAATTCTGAAAAAAATGGGGGGGGGGGGGCTTAAAAGGGTACTAAATTGAAGCATAAGACTAGTAAAACAATTCATCCGTAGCGTAAACAATTCATCCGTAGCGTCTACCTCCAACTCTAATGATCATGGCGTTTATCATCAAGTTCATGACGTTATCAACAGTGCGCGTGAGTTAGGAATGTAAACAGTTCAGCAAGGTCAACACTAAAAATGTCATCATTTGAATATATGTCTGCTATTTGAGGATATCACGTGTATAGACATATCTAGACTCCTAATTGCGGAGAGGAATTACAAACAAAGCGTGAAATAGATAATCCGTGTGACAAATACCCGATTTCTGTATTAAAAGAAGGATACATTGTGGGACATGTTCCAAAAGAAATTAGCAAAATTGTCGCATTTTTTTAAGCACATAGGTATTCTTAAGTGTAGTGTGACAAATAAATATAGGCACTGTGACAAAGCAGGTGGATTAGAGATTCTGTGTAAAATGATATTTTCCAGCCCAACTGACCTCATAGATAGATTGAAAACATTGGTATAACTGCGAAGAAATGTTGTATGATTGCTTTTTAGAAAGGGCGCTTATTCATTTGCATTCTGAAAACATGTAGGGCGGTTATATAGGAGCATGGGTGTTAGATGGGACGAATATGGTATTTGGTTTACTACAGGCAATTATCCAACAGAACAGTATCTGACCATGCAGGGCTTATGTAGCCTATATCAGATTTTATATGCACTACAACAGTTGTGTGTCAAAGTGCTGTTGTCTCGATGTACAATGAAGCACTTGCATTACAATGTATAAAAATTGCAGCCAAAATTGTTCTATATGATAGTCCTTTTTGTGACTGTTATTTTTTTATATTCTGCACAGCTAGTGTAAGCCAAAGTATAAGCCATACAGAAAAAGACCTGGAGGAGGCCCTTGCAAAGATTTTAAAGTAGGCGCCTGACAGAAAAGGCGGAGTGGGCCGATGGCTCGAAAAACCCTTATCTTAATGTGTTAATATCATTTCATTCCATATTGGGACTGCTCAATAGCTGGTCAAGGACCACCAATCCTGCCATAGTGATTTGTCATTGCCCTTTTGTGTTTTACACTTGACCAGTATGTATAGTTAAAGGGACTGTAAACCTCTAATGATGAAAAAAGAAAAGTTCTAAAATAATGTATTTTTGTTTACAATTATTAGTTTATATTGATTAAAATATCACCACTGGTATATAACCTTACTTGAATTTTTTTTTTTTTTTTACTTTATTTTTGTATTTATTTATTTTTACTGGGTATGTATACCAGGTAATTACCAGTTAACGCAAGTCGATTAATCATCATCGTCACGTGGTAAACCCAGAAATGCAAATTGTGCATGCGTAGTGAATTTGATATATTTTATATATACATAATCACTCTACTTGCGTTATTTATAGTGTGTATATCGTTATGTTACCTATTTTCGCGATGTACTTTTGATTTCACATCGCAAAATTTTATTACCGAATATACTGCAAATATGAACTTTTTTCAAGTAATGTAATATACCAGTCGTGATATTTTAATCAACATAAACTAATAATTGTAAAAAAATACGGTAGATCTATTTTAGAACTTTTATTTTTTCGAAATTCCTGGTTTACAGTCCCTTTAATGTATGTACAATATAAATACTTAGTTTTAAATAAAAACTCTTGACATTTCATTTGTAATTCTATTCGGATATCCCATTGCCCCATGACATATCTCAGATTCTCCTTTAGAGCACTCTTTTAAACATTTACAATTAACGTTGCCTCTTGGTAATTGTACCTGTTTATATTTTTTACAAACACCATTTTGGGAGCATCCACTTAATTGTCTATCACAACCTATGTTTGTCTTAAGTTTGCATTTTGATTAATTATGTTCAGATATGTAAACTCGTCGTGTTCTGAGAAAACTGGGCATAATGCTTGTGTGTTAATTGTCATCCCAGATTAGCCAGTGCAGTCCGCACAGGCTAATCAGGGACGACAATTTCTGCTTTTATGGAATTTTTCGTTTAAATGATGTCTCTTCTTAGCGAACATCCAGTTTAAGCGGAAAGTGTCGTCCAAGATTAGCCTGTGCAGACTGCACAGGCTAATCTGGGATAACACTTTACGCACAAGCATTTTTCCCAGTTTTCTCAGAACAAGACACAAATTATACATAATTTGTTAAAGACACCCAATGTCTCTTTTGATAGTGCAATGCACAATATTAGTATTATCATACGTTCATGTGTATTCAGCCTCTATGACAAGTTAGAAAAGCATTTTAATCATAATCACATGCCTGTGTGTATGACATTTGTGTCTCTTTAATATGCCCTCTTGATGTATTTCGAGAAACATATTCATCCAATGTTTTGTAAATTTGTTTTCCGTTAGAAATTACGACAGAGAAAACTGATATAGTCATATTTGTTTATTTGTATTTTGTCTCTATTGATATATATTGTAAAACTGCTATTAGTTCTTGTATATTGCGTCCCTACTGACATCTATAAGACAAACTATTGTAATATGTAACTATCATATGAGTTTGCATATATGCATTGCGTCTCTTCTGTAATATTGACTTTGTGTAATATAGTGGCCCATGCTTTTTGTATCATGTCTTTCACACTGTAATATAATGATATGATTTCTCGTACACCAAGTCTCTACTGGTAATTTATTGATAAATATTTAACACAAATACTGACATATCATTGAATGTGTACTTTTGTAACGCATGTGTTTATTGACAGATCATGGGGTCTCTTAAAAAAAACCATTAGAATAACGAAATGTGTTCATGCATGTTGCGTATCTTTTGGGCAACTTTGAAACAAATCATTAAATTATCAACATAGTTATGTTTTTGAAAGTTACGATTATAAAAAATAAATGTATAAAGATTTGGATATAATATGTGAGAAGCAAATCGTTGTAATGTATAATACATTTCATTGTAATGTATAATATATTATGTGTTATTTCAGAGACGTTGATGTTACATGTATCTACGTTTCTGGTTATTTGTATATGACCGTTGTATATATTTTGTGTTGACATAAATTAAACGAACAGAGATATAGAGCCCACAAGATAAAAATGTATAATTATATACACCTTCGCATATTTGTGTTCCCCGACCCAACCCCCATTTTGCCTCTGCTCGTATTATTAACCAGCATCTTTGTTATATTTAATTATTTAGCACAACTCATTCCTATAAATTTATTGGTTCTTGATTTATTTCAACACAACTTTTTCATTTTCATTGTATCATGTGACTTGCCTGTTTATGTACATATGTGCATGTTCACATGGGCTTATGGCCTACTGATTCTGAAATAAAATCTTTAACGTAACTCAAAACGTGATAATTCTGTGTCATTGCTTAATTGTTATTGATTATGTATTACAGTGCTGTATATTTAGATAGTCTTTTCAAAGAAATAGACAAGCTCTACTTGCCCTCGTCACGAAAAGACGTCGAAAAAACTTTCCAAAACCACACCAACAAAACTGTATAAAGACGTCACAAAAGACGTCTTTTTACGTCGCGAAAAGACGTCAAAAAACCTTCAAAAGTTTTTTTGACGTCTTTTCGTGGCTTGTAAAAGACGTCTTTATTATGTCTTTTCTTGGTTGTTTTTGAAAGTTTTTTTGACGTCTTTTCGTAACGCGAAAAAGACGTCTTTTTAGCGTCACGAAAAGACGTCAAAGAACCTTTCGAAAACAACCAAAAAAAGACATAATAAAGACGTCGCAAAAGACGTCTTTTTCACGTCTCGAAAAGACGTCAAAAAACCTTTCAAAAACAACCAAAAAAAGACACAATAAAGACGTCGGAAAAGACGTCTTTTTCACGAAACGGAAAGACGTCAAAAAACCTTTCAAAATAAGACGTGATAAAGACGTCGCAAAAAGACGTCTTTTTCGCGTCATGAAAAGACGTCAAAAAAACTTTCAAAAACAACAAAAAAAACACATAATAAAGACGTCGCAAAAGACGTCTTTTTCACAATGCGGAAAGACGTCAAAAAACCTTTCAAAATAAGACGTGATAAAGACGTCGCAAAAAGACGTCTTTTTCGCGTCACGAAAACACGTCAAAAAAACTTTCAAAAACAACCAAAAAAACACATAATAAAGACGTCGCAAAAGACGTCTTTTTCACGTCTCGAAAAGACGTCAAAAAACCTTGAAAAAACAACCAAAAAAAGACACAATAAAGACGTCGGAAAAGACGTCTTTTTCACGAAACGGAAAGACGTCAAAAAACCTTTGAAAATAAGACGTGATAAAGACGTCGCAAAAAGACGTCTTTTTCGCGTCATGAAAAGACGTCAAAAAAACTTTCAAAAACAACAAAAAAACACATAATAAAAACGTCGCAAAAGACGTCTTTTTCACAATGCGGAAAGACGTCAAAAAACATTTCAAAATAAGACGTGATAAAGACGTCGCAAAAAGACGTCTTTTTCGCGTCACGAAAACACGTCAAAAAAACTTTCAAAAACAACCAAAAAACACATAATAAAGACGTCGCAAAAGACGTCTTTTTCACGTCTTGAAAAGACGTCAAAAAAACTTTAAAAACAACCAAAAAAAGACACAATTAAGACGTCGCAAAAGACGTCTTTTTTATGATACGGAAAGACGTCAAAAAAACTTTCAAAATAAGACGTCATAAAGACGTCTCAGAGCAACGTCTTAACAATCTTAAATAGACGTAATTTGTTTGCTGGGAACAGATCCGGAAAAAGGACTCCTTTGCGTATGAGCATCTTATGTTAAAAGATAAAATTCGTAAAGACTTTAGATGAAAAGCTAGGAGACATTAAACAACAAATGAAACTAACAAAACTTTACAAACCTATCACCGATTCGCAAAGATAGTTGAAAGAAGCAACTTCAAGTGCGATACAAGCACTGCCGGCAGCATTAACAGCTAGCGCTCATGCAAATGCAATTTCTCTTCCTCAATACCAAAGCATACAAGCAGCAGAGGATAAAGTACCTAAAGAATCATTAATAGAACAAGGTGCAATAGCAACTGAATACTCGAGATCAATGGCAGGCAAACAACTAACCGATAAAACATTTGGACTGTATGATAAAGGTGACGCTTTTTACATTTGGGATTCAGAGGTTAAACTATCTCGAGATGCTATTATTATTGGAGAAACAAAATATAATCGAACCCTAGGACTTTGGGAGATAATTATATCGACATATCCTGATTCCGATAAATATACTTCACATTGACTTCTACAAAACAATTTTACTAAGCACCAATGCCATTGTGAATCCTGACATGGGTAAGGTTAAATTAAGTTCTAGAGAGAAGTACCGAAAAATGATTCAACCAATCTATGAAGCATATTTAAAACCTAAAAAGGCACTAAAATGCCTTCATTATTCAAGAAGAAAGGAGAGGTAATAGCGTTAATGCCTACTGATCCGAACACACTCGTTGATATGCTTACATTACGATTTAGCAGTCATAACGCAGGTAATACTGGAGTTAGAAATGAAATCGTGGACATAGCAGATGAACTGTTGAGAAAAGGGGTAATAGTTAAAGCATATTATAAAAAAATAATGTTGCTTATTTAAAAATGTGTGTAATAACTAAACGAAGGTATATAAAAAAACACGTTATTGGCGGTGCTGGAATATTTGATACCGTCTCAAATGCATTTAAGCGAAGAGTAGGATCAACAGCTGCCAAAGCGCTGCAAATGTCGCAAAAACGGTGGCATCGAAAGTGAGAAGCGCATCGAAAACAGAACTAAGTAAAGAGGCTATCGAAGCTGGAAAATCGGTTGTAAAAGAAAGAAGTTGGTTTAAAAGCTATTGATGTTAAAAGATATAGCAATAGCCACAGCTAAGGCTGTGATTGATGGATATAATACACCAACCAATCAAAATTTAACGCAATAATCGAGGGACGTGTTAGCATCATTAAGTAATATGGGCTCTAGTAAGTCAACAAACAATAACAAGATTCTTGCAGGTTCAGGCGTCGGGACGAAGAGATATCCGCGATCGCGATTCGAGATCTTGTAAACATGTTGAACACAGGATCCGGTCTTCGTCTTGCTTAATAAAATTCTATCTTTTAAAATAATAATGTCAAGCGAAATATTAAATTTTACAGAAGCTATAACAATTGATGAATCAGTTGAACAAAATGAATTTAAGGCGTATGAGCCTGTAAATGGTACGAATTTAAATTCACCAGGAGATATGGCATCGACATCGGTTTGTATGATAGCTTTACTCATCCTGCAGAATCGTACCTACTTATTGAAGGGAGACTTACTAAAGTCAATGGAACTGCATACGCAGACGATGATGCAGTATCGTTAAGAAACAATGGACTTATGCATTTGCTTTCAAATATTACGTATAAACTATCCGATCAACAAGTAGAATCGTTGAATCATCCTTGACAGGCTACTACCATGATTGCAATGCTAAAGTATCCTGATGGCTTTTCTAAACCACAAGGGCTCAATCAGCTTTTGTTTAAAGATACTGCGGCAACAGCTGTTATTGCAGATAACTCAGGATTTGCTATTAGACAAGCATACATTATTCAGAAGCCTAACCCTAAGGAAACATTCTCATTCGTTGTTCCGCTTAAACACATTTTCGGCTTTTGCGATGACTATACCAAAATTGTGTATGGACTAAAACATACGCTTGAATTTAAAAGAAAAGATCATGCCACTGCAAATGACGAAGATGCGGGTAAAGTAAGCATTGAAAAAATGGCATATGTAGGCCTCGGATCTTGCCTTCAGATACGGATAAATTTAATCTAATGAAATCAATTGAATCAACGGTCACATTGTCCGTTTCTTTCAGGTCTAGACATTACGAAAATGTTACAGTTCCACAGTCTACTTCGTTCAACTGGAGACTAAGTATTTGAACACCAACCGAAACACCACGATACATTTTGGTAGGATTCCAAACTGCTCGTAAAAATAATCAAGAAAACAATCCATCAATATTTGTTTATTTGATCACTGTAATCTTAATGACATGTATGTTACGGTTAAAGATGTACGATATTCTGCTGCTGATTATAAGTTATCTTTTCCAAGACAAAAGTTCTTGCGATCTTATTATGACGCGGCTAGATTTAGCGAATAAATATATGGAATGGATTCCCTGGTTACACAAAGTAACATTACATCAGCGGATTTCAAAGATTTGTTTCCTATAATGGTGTTTGATGTAAGCAAACAAAGCGAGAAGTTAAAATATGCATCGGTGGAGATGCAAGTCGAAGCGACATTCCACGATAATGTACCTGCAGAAACAGATGCATTCGCAGTTGTTATCTCCGACCAAATGATGAAATTTACCTCTGACGGATCTAAAATGTATATAGTGATGATATAAAAAAATGAAAATGACTTAAGTAATTTATTTACCATTATAAAAAATGAGTGATGTAGAATATTTTCAAAGATTTGGTTTTGAGGTTGAAGAGCCGGAAAATATACGTGACAGGATTTTGAGAGATTTTCCGGAATTACTGCCTCAATTCTATTCTGATTATTATTCTGATTATTATTCAGATGATGATGATGATGATGATGATGATGATAATGATTTGTTTCAAGATATATCTAGAACTGATACACGTCATTTATATCAACTTTTGAGAGATTTTAGTCAAGGAGAAAACAACAAAGAAGAGGAAGACGACACAGAAGAGGAAGTACGATTACGATATCCTTAACATCATGAACATCAGGTTTATGACAATGAAGCAGCATGATTACAATATCCTAAATTTCCTGATTATCAGGTTTATGCCGACCAAGCAGCACGATTACTACATCCTGAATATGACTCAGATGATGATGATGATGATTATGATTATGATAATGATTTGTTTCAAGGAAGTAGAAATAATATACATCAACTTTTGAGAGATTGGATTACCAATGGTGAACGCACACGCATAAATTATATTGCCGATAGTGAACAAACAACAAATTTACTAAGAAATATTGATTTACTAAAAGAGAATGATTAAGATCGTATTATACCAGGTGCTGCATAAAAATATATACGAAATGAATTGACTTAAGTATTTTATTTTTTATATAAAAAATGAAGTACACTTAGAAAGTATTAATTAAAAAGCTAGACAATATTAGCATTACTGCTACGACTAATCAGAATATAATGGAGTTAATGTTGATTGCAAAGGAGAACGGACTAGATTGGAAACGAGATGATGTTGTTATATCAGAACCTGATGAAAAAAGACTGCGAGGTAGACCTAGACAGTTTTTGCCAAAAGTAATTGTTAAATTAACGAATGTTGAAACTGGAGAGGAAACAACCTATAATTCAAACTACCAAGCAATAAAAGCGCTTGGATGTAATATAAAAAAGAAAAACAACGCACAAGTGGTAAATGGAATAAGGTATGCGTTAACGTTTTTATAAGCAAAAACATATGCTTATAAAAAATGAATTGACTTAAGTATGTTTTTAATATAAATATATAATGAATAACAAAAATGTAAAAGAGTTGAAAAAAGCCGCCAAAGATCAGGGTCTGTGCAGATATTCGCGGCTTAGAAAGCATCAGCTGATAGCGTTGCTAAGCGGTAATGAAGTGCCGGTTGATAGCAACACAATTCTCGACGATCCTGTTCCATTTAATGAAGTACCTGTCTTAAAGCCTGTTAAGGCTAAAATGTTCGAATTTGTTTATAATAACCATTACAAAAACAAGTTGCGAATTAGAGAAAGCAAAACAGCAATTAAACATTTTACAAAGCAATGCGTTGTTGATGGAGTTGAAGGAACTGATGCAATGACATTCCTAAAGTGGTGCAAGTCAGAAATTGTAAATTTCCTAAGCAACACTCGTCAAATAAAAATGAATCTAGTGCTCGTGTGTGAAATGGAGCGAGTGGATATAAACAGTGGAGAAGTAACTCAAGACGTTGTGCCGTTTATTTCAAAAACTGAATTAGTATTGGAGGGAACTGATGTAGAAGAATTGTACAATTAAGCATCAGAAAAGATTTTGGAATCCATTGCCATGTTTCAAATGCAGGGTAGAAATTGGAGACTTAAGGCTGTGATTAAACTTGAAATTAACACTGTTAAGTTAAACCATTGAAAGGTGAATCATACATTCCATTGCCGGGTAGGTTGGCTGCTAACAAGGCAATTATTAACATGAAAAAGAAGATGCCGAATGTTTCAAGTGGTGCGTCACGATTGCATTAAATCCTGTTGTAAAAAAGTCTGAAAGAATAACCGAACAATTAAAAGAAAAAGAAAAGTTGCTTCATTGGGATGGTTTGAATTTCCAGTTTCAGTGAATGAAAATGTTATAAGAAAATTTGAAAGCAACAACAACTTGATCATCGATATATTCGGTTATGATTCTTAAGAAAATTATATTTACCCACTTATTATCAGTAAAAACGAAAGTGAAAAAGTGATTGATTTGTTGTTGATTTCAAATGGAAAAACAAAGCATTATTGTTAGATTAGAAACTTAAACAGATTGTTAGCAGATCGAACCGAAACAGGTCACCACACAATGCATTATTGTAAAAGATGCTTGACATGGTATCGAACAATAAATGCGCTTAATAGACATCAAGAATATTGTTCTTCACACGATGGTCAAAGAGTAGTTCTTCCTTAAGAGGGTACTGTTGAGTCTTTCCTACATTACTGTCGGACTATGAGAGTTCCATTTGTGGTGTATGCTGATTTACATTCGTTTATCGAGCCTATTAGTTCTTGTTACCCAAATTCATCGACGTCGTTTACACACAAGTTCCAGAAGCATACGCCGAGCGCGTTTTGCTATCACGTAGTATGCTCTGATTGCCCATTGTATAGTAGAGAGCCTGTAGTGTATTCAGCTAAGAATCAAACAGATGATGTCGCGCAATTATTTGTTACCTCTGTAGAACAAACCACTAAGGATATTTACAACACGTGTAAATTTCCCAAGGAAAGGATATTCACGAAGGATGATAAAACTAAATACGATGCTGCGACCAAATGTCATATATGCGAGTGCTGAAGGCGAGTACAAATTAGGAGGCAACAATGATAGCTATATGAAGGTTCGTGATCATTATAACTTGACTGGAAAGTTAAGAGGGGCAGCACATTCAAAGTGTAATTTAGGGTACATAGTTCCTAAATGTATTCCAGTACTGATGCATAATCTTTCTGGATATTACTGTCACTTATTTATAAAAAAAGCTAAGAAAGCGTTAATCATGAACAGATTAAATGTATTCCAACTCACGAGGAAGAGTACATCTCCTTTAGTAAGATGGTTGTTGTCGATAAGATCCCTAACAAAACAGAAAAGGAAGTTAATGATACTCGAGAAATACGGTTTTTGGACAGCTATAGGTTTATGGATTCGAGCTTAAATGTCTTATCAAAAAATCTTAAAGATGAACAGTGCCATCATTTGAGGAACCACTTCCAGTGGGTGAGAATTTTAATCTTATACGGCAAAAGTGTGTTATGTGTTATGATTACGTGGATTCTGTTGAGAAACTCTCAAAAAGAAGATTACCGCCAAAGGAAGCCTTCGATTCTAAGCAAACGGGTGTTGACATTTCTGATGAAGATTATGCTTGTGCGCAGAAGGTATGGATTTTTTTTCGGTAACCGTTGTCAGACATTGGGAGACTATCAAGACTTCTACATCACCTCTGATGTCATGCTGTTGGCTGATGTTTTTGAAAAATTTAGAGATGCTAGCGTCAACAATTATAAACTAGATCCTGCATGGTATTATACAGCACCTGGTTTAGCTATGGATGCTGCTCTTAAGCCACAGGATCAGGATGATGAGTCAACTAGTTGCTGTCAAAAAGTTGAACTTGAGCTTATGAGCGACTATGACATGCTGCTAATGATACAGCAGGGTATCCGATGTGGTGTGAGTACCATTTCAACCCGATTTGCTTATGCTTACAACAAGTACATGTCTGAAACGTTTGACCCGAGTCAAACATCTTTGTACATCATTTATTTGGACGCAAGCAATCTGTTCGGTTAGGCTATGAGTAAACCACTTCCAACCGGAGGCTTTCGCTGGATGAGTGAAAATGAACTCCATGATTGGAAAAGCATTTTAAGTCAAGCACGGCTGGGATGCATTTTGGAAGTGACTCGGAGTATCCGGATGAACTGCATGATCTCCACAATGATTACCCACTCGCCACAGAAAATATTATCCCCGAGGGATCAAAAGTTAAAAAGCCTATTCCTAACTTGAACAACAAAACCAAGTATGTAGTACATTATGAAAACTTGCAGCAGTACGAAAAGCTAGGGTTCATATTTACCAACATTTATAGGGGAATCATGTTTAGAGAAAAAGCATGGTTAAAGAAATACATCGACAAGAATACCCAGCTACGCAGTAAAGAAGGCGCCAATGACTTTGAAAAAGACTTCTTCAAGTTGATGAATAATTCGGTCTTTGGTTAAACAATGGAAAACATTGAAAATCGAGTCGATGTCCGCTTGGTTACGAGTGAAAAAGAGCCATCAAATCTTCAAAGGTCAACTACGATAGGTGTACCAGATTTGATGAAAACTTGGTTGCTATTCACATGAGAAAAACCAAGTTGTACTATAAATAACCCATTTATCTTAGAATGTCCATTCTAGACTTGAGCAAGACTCTAATGTACGACTTTCACTAAAACTACATCAAGGCTAAATATGGAACTAGGACAAAGCTATTGTTTACGGACACAGACAGTTTAGCATATGAGATAAAAACTGATGACTTTTATGCTGATATTGCTGGTGATGTTGAACGACTATTTGATACAAGCGATAATCCGAAAGATCATCCCTCGAAAATTAAAACAGGAGTAAACAAAAAGGTCATAGGAATGTTCAAGGATGAAGCAGCGGGAAAACAAATAGAGGAATTTGTTGGTCTTAGAGCAAAGCTGTATTCGTATAAAATGTCTATAGGAAAGGAAAGCAAAAAGTTTAATGGGGTGAAAAAGAGCGTTGTCGAAAACACCATTAAACACGAAGATTATAAAAACACGATGTCTTTCTGACGAGAATTGCTTAGATCGATGAACGTTATCAGATAATACGCGCATGAAATGCATACTGAAACGGTAAACAAAGTAGCTCTAAGCGCAAATGATGATAAACGTGTTATACATGAAGACGGTATTCACACACTGGCTTATGGCTATAACCTCCTAAGAAAAAAACAAAATAAGCAATAATCTCACAGACGATCAGAAGATAATGAAGAAGTTTACGAGCGTTGGTGGGTGTGTCGTACCCAACATTCCCATTTACAGCACGTTCTCAAGCACCTCACAACTTATTGACGTTGCAAAGCAACTAAAAAGCTCAAACGTTAGAGTAAGGTATGTACGTGACAACTATCCACGTCAAACCAATATGCCGGGTACACGCTGGACTGCATGGATCAAAAAAGGTAATGAACAACTATACTTTGACACGTTTAGTTTAGAGCCCCCAATTGAACTTGTAACGTATCTAAACGATCAAATGAACCAAAACATTGATAGCCATACATAAAATGAGTTTCAATATCGAAAACTTTATTATTGTTGAAGGAGTTGTATTACCAAACGAACCTCTATCCAATTTTCAGTTGATAGATGCTGCTAAAAAGTTAAAAATACAAACTTAAGGGGTGTCTACGTTCGCGATGAACTTCCAAAAAACCCTTAAAAGGTAGAAGGTGGAATTCTAAATTTGTGCGACGTGCAAGGAAATGGTACACACTGGACTGCATGGATCAAAACAGCCATGAAATACTATATTTTGACAGTTATGGGATAGCACCGCCAGTTGAACTCGTTAGCTATATAGGGAATCCTGTGTATTTTAATAGCAAAAGAGTACATGCGGATGGTGAGGTGTTTTGCGGACACCTGTGTCTTTACATTCTTAAACAATGTGACAGCGTTAATTTTCAACATGTAATTAACTCATTATATTAAAACAAATTGTGTATATAAAATTTCTGTAAACATATTTGGTAAAACAAACGTCGGATCATCGCAAAGAGTGATTTCCGGAGGTGTTACGTTATCACAAGCCATTAATACGTTCCTAAGACGAGATGGTAAAAATGCAGCAGCTGAAAATATTAATATGGATTCTCACAATCTAATCAATGTATTGGATCCTACAAATGCTCAAGACGCTGCAAAAAATATGTTGATAATCGAGCAGTTCAAAGTCTGGAGATACTCCGACTGGTGATTTAAACATGGGTGGTAGGATGGTTAAAGGATTACCTGTTCATTATCCTACATAGTACATTGGCAATGAAGCACCCAGTTGGTCTCAAGTCAATAGTTTAGTGCATGAAGCAACTACTAATAATAAACAGTATATAGATGATCAAGATGCTGTTACTCAATATTATGCTGATAATTTAACTAAAAAATGTTATTCGGGTTATGTTCCAACTTTGGAGGAGAATATTAGTATAACTGGATTTGTAGCACTTGCACGTCAAGTTAGTGATGGTAATTTTTTAGCATACTGTGCATTTAATAATATTAACCATGATGGATATAATGGAAACTGGACTACACCTGAAAAAAGGGATGGCTTCAAATTAAATGTCCTGAATCCGCGACAATTTGGAGAGTGGCGTTCAAAGCTAGAGCTATGGATGGTAAAAATATAATTGAATGGACTAATAGTGGAAGCCATGATAGAAAAGATTTTGAACTATTATTGACATCTACAACTAAATTGTTTTTGGTTTTGGAAAATGTGGTATGATTATTGACAATGACGAAGGAAAATCTACCTCAATAAAATGTAAAAAAAACGTTTAAAATACTAATAGCATACAGCGTCCAACTGCATGACGAACTTAATCAAATGCTCTGGACTAAAATCGATGTGTTCGAAAAGATGGAAGCAGCCATTAAAGAGTCAATGATACAGTGAAAAAACGTTAAAAAACTTAGGTTGATTGACAAATACGTGTTAAAATTAGACTTTAATATGGAGGAGAAAAAATATCGCAAAGGTACTATTACCACTGCTTTCTTACTTGGAATGATCAAACCAAGCGGCATTGTTTACCAAGACTTTGAAATTAAACATATAAAAGGAGAATATTTTTTAAAGGCCTCGTCAGAAACAAAGTGCAAAATTCACGAATAATGGTAGTGGTCAAAAGTCCTCCATCAAACTATTTTGCGCCCGTCACGACAGTTCTGGTGATGTTGAAAAAATTGAATTTTCATGTCTTTCAAGAATTATGGTTAAGGTGATGCTTTACTTTGGTTGAATGTTTGGATTACAATTCAACAATAACGTGGTTTAAGCTATCATAAATGACCATAATAACATTGGCGTGGTTAAATTAATACTATCATAAACGTGCTTAAACCATACCAGCAATATAGCTAAAATAATTCATCCATCAACGTGGTTAAAATACTTTCATAACTTTCATAAACGCGAATAAAAACAACCACAAACATAAATATATAAACGTGGTTATAGTTAACCATAAACATAATTACAATAAACGTGGTTAAACCATACCAGCAAAATATCTTAAATAAAATTCAACCATATTCGTGGTTAAAATAAAATTCAACCATTATCGTGGTTAAAATTAAATTCAACCATATTCGTGGTTAAAATAAATTTTGACCATATTCGTGGTTAAAATAAAATTCAACCATGTTCGTGGTTAAAATAAAATTCAACCATATTCGTGGTTAAAACACAATTCAACCATATTCGTGGTTAAAATAAATTTCAACCATATTCGTAGTTAAAATAAAATTTGACCATATTCGTGGTTCAAATAAAATTCAACCATGTTCGTGGTTAAAATGAAATTCAACCATATTCATGGTCAAATTAAAATTCAACCATATTCGTGGTTGAAATAAAATTCAACAATGTTCGTGGTTAACATAAAATTAAACCATATTCGTGTTTAAAATAAAATTCAACCATATTCGTGGTTAAAATAAAATTCAACCATATTCGTGGTTCAAATAAAATTCAACCATATTCGTGGTTCAAATAAAAGTCAACCATATTCGTGTTTCAAATAAAAGTCAACCATATTCGTGGTTAAAATAAAATTAAACCATATTCGTGGTTAAAATAAAATTCAACCATATTCGTGGTTAAAATACAATTCAACCATATTCGTGGTTAAAATGAAATTCAACCATATTCGTGGTAAAAATAAAATTCAACCATATTCGTGGTTAAAATAAAATTCAACCATATTCGTGGTTAAAATAAAATTCAACCATATTCGTGTTTAAAATAAAATTAAACCAAATTCGTGGTTAAAAATCGAGATGAGCCAGCCGCGCAAATTTATATCTACTGATGTTATATAAAAAGCTTTATCCGAAAATTAATTTACTATGATGCTAGCGTTTTCGATCGCCCAAATTGAATATATCGATTTCATCTTTCAGCTGGTGATTTAATTTGAAAATGTACAAGAAATTACGATTGTGAAATCAAAATCAAGTTTACTCTATTAAGGTTCATGTAGAGGCTTCATTTTGAAAAATGTGGGACCCCTAGCATTGAACTCAAATTTGACTAAAGGAAGAGTGCCACATTGATAATGTATACATATATGCTTAAATGGATGTTTTTCCTTCAAACTGCTACCAATTTTGTACATCAACGTATCATAACATCCACAAAATCAATCAAAATACAAAGCGATTTTAACACTAAAATATACATTATTTTCAAAAATCTGAATCATGTTTATTCTACGTATTTCGGCGGAAAATTATATAACTAGTGAATAATATTGACATTGACGAGGGCAAGTTACGCTTAAATAGTAAAACAAGTTTGCATATCTAGAAATATCAAAACTCGAACACATGTCATTTCATCACCATGGGGGCAGCCATTTTTAAATTAATAAAATAGAAAGAAACATGCTAAAAACTCACTCATCGCCTAATTGACATTCCAAACGGTTGGCGATGACAAATGCATTGGATTGTAATCTTTCCGTTGATGTTTGCAAACTGCACGATCAGACCTCATAAACACTCAAAATAATAACTATGTAAGAAGCATTTCACCAATGTTTACAATCGTTGTCGAATCACATGTACTTTATTATTGCGCATAAAATAGTACGCTTACAGTCTGACAGAAAGATCGATACGTTACTCCGTTCAAGTCATCACGGTATACTATTCTATTGATAATATAAAATAATACATCGCTTTGACAATCTAAAAGTAGAGATAATTCTTTTAAACGAAGTTTTGAATAACGAAAGTGAAAACAACGGAAGTTGGAGGGATATTCTGTGAGATGCACTTCGGCTCCAGAAAAACAATACAAATTAACTCAAAAAGACGTGTTGGGGACAATTTTCAGCTGGAAAATATTTGAAATAGGGTAAGTGATGATATCTCTTCGTGGTCATTTCTGTTATTTAGTGCGATCTCTTGCTGATTAATGTTAATAGTTGTTTTACTAGTTGCCACCCAACTGTCAAAATAAGTATGTGTTATCTCAGGATTGTGTATACACATACCCGGTTTTCTCACCACTGCACGTGGTTTCGACCGATTTGTTTTGCACGTTTTTCTACGGATCACAGCTTTCAAATGGGTAGAAGGAATCGAAATATAAAATCAATCGTTTTGCCAATTTCTTTATATTCCTTTACAATTTTATATGCCGTCTGCAATCTATTTCAATTTGAGATGGTTTAAAATTTGCAATTTGGTTGAGAGGTAAATAACAAAATTGTTAAGCCTTTGAAATAGAATTGTGACTCTTATTATCCACCATACCTGGATTTTTAAAAAGTAGTTACGTTTTAGTTATTTTTAGAACTATGTTTAGGATATTTATCCAAAAAGGGCAGTTGAATAAAAACTCATTTGTTGTTTTATGGCAATAATTTTCTGTGAAATGTTGCTAACTTGACCTTGTATATGTATATAGCTTTGTATTTATTCAACTTAAGGTAGTGCATATCCTTCCTAACTTTAGATTGAGATTTTGTAAATAAGTGTAAAAAAGTATTGGTTTTAAACCAAAATAAGGATAAAACACACACATATTGAATGTCAAAAATGTGTTAATGTTATTCTATCCGTCTTTAGCTTTAAATGATATAAAGTTTGACCATATTGTACCACATTGAATGAAGAAAAACCAAAGCGAAGATTTAATGAATTTTATCCTCCCCATGAACCTTAATGCATCAATATTCCCTACTTAAAAAAGAGCACTCGGTACCTATTTCTGCGCGTAATCGCTATAAACACCACAGTTGGTAAAAGGAAATCAACTGACAAGAGATAGAATGACCTTCTACCGAACGTGTTATCGAATATTCAAACCACATTACACGGTCATGCTGACACAGCTGCGTCACGAGAAATTCTAATGTAATTTTCCAGTCGCCAAACTGTAATGATCACCGTCCAATCGGTTACATTAATGAGTGCGGGGTTAATTGGCGACTATTATTTTTGATTGACGTCGGTAAACCGATAGCCGGTAAATAAAACAGTAAAGTAAAGACGATGTAAGGCATCATGATCTTACTTTGTTATTGTAAACATACTGTTATTAGTATGTTATTGTAAACATACTGCTTAAAATTGCTACTTATGAAAATTACATTGCAAATGGTGAGCAATGAATTACTTATGGCAAGTAAATTGTAAAAAACAATAATCTTTAACAATTTACGCGGTAGCAATTTAACACCATTACATTTATCTTTCATCATGTCCATTTATAGAACTGATTAACATCATTTTTCTAGAGCCACGTGATAATATTTAGCGTACATCATTCAATATACATATACGTCATGTAAAATCTGTGTTATAATAACAGTGCGAAATTGTTGCTCTCGTCTGTCAAGTAACACGCATGGAAAGCGTGCGTGTTGCAAAATACCACATGTTGTAACTAAATTACGACGCGCAAATATGTATTATTTCATTATGTCAGATTAATATCGGTATTCATGCACACACTGGGAAACATTGACCCATTGAAATTTAAGAAAAAAAGTCAAATTACGACTAATTCATTGCAGTATTTTTAAAGAGCAAAAAAGCATCACGCTACGTTGCTTGACAAGAACGTAGGTACAAATTGGGGGAGGGGTTGCCGGGGGGGGGGGCGTTGCGTAAAGGAAATGGCCGATACTGTCAATACATGCAATTTATCTGAAATGAAATGAACATGAATGTATGAATCATAAATTTTCAGTTTGTCTTTTAAAATTCATTTAAATGTCGTTCGCTTGATACATTTATACAAATGTCGTTGATACCAGTACATTTATGATGATAGTTATGTTGTGCATTCTTTGTTAGTCTCTAACACACCTTACATGTACACTCATATAAAGAGCGCATACGCTTATGATATGGGTCATCATCGTAACGCGGAGATTTGCTACTGCTATTTTGTCCTTAGCGCCAACCTTGAAATATTTACTGTTTCTCTACTGAATATCTTCTGAACTACTTCATTTAAATTTAGTCTCAATTTTAATGAAGTAGTTCAGAAGATATAACGTAGAGGAACTTAAAAAAATTTCAACACGTGGCACACTTTCTTATTGAACAGTTTATATATGCCTTTGAAATAAATTGTAATTTCAATTGTTTTTTAATCAGAAAAATTTAAGAATTTATATAACAAAACTAACGGCTGAAATAAAATTGATGAATTTTTATTAAACTGTTACGGCGATTGTTCTCTTTATTTCCTAAACGTATCGATTTTTTTCTTAAGTTTTCCAAATAAAGTGTAAATTTTAGATTAAACTGTTTCACATGAAACACAAGTATTGGTTTTGCCTTCACCTATTACGGATAAATACTATAAGCAAGACACTTAACATTTTGAATACACATCTGCGAAAGAGCGTAAAAGCATTCTCTTCAAGGGATACCATGTCCCCATTGTTGATTAAAAACGTTTACTGGAATGCTTGTGACACCACATGCGGCCACATGTGTAGATATGATTATCAGGATAAGATGCATCATCTTTCTTACCTGACTGAAATATCGGTTGCCGCGAGAATCGACGGGATCTCGCGATGACACGAATATGTGTTTAGTGATACATCTTTGGTGTGCAGCATGGCACATATCACGTATGATCCTAGTTGTACCATGTTAAAACGCAAGATTAATTCTCATTAAGGGATGAATTAAGCAATTCATCCCAAAAACTCGCTGAAAAAGGTTAAATACAGATGAATTCGGATAAAAGCAGCGAAAACGGATTAAGCAAATACTTTTTGTTCAAAAATTGTCTTTATTAAAAGATAAGGAAAACTAACTCGTTTTAAAACTTCAAAACCTTTATCACAAGTGAAACTATCTGTGGAGATATAATTGGAAAATAATGTTCTAATCAAGTTTCCTAAAGATTGGGCAAACATGTGACGTATGAAGAGTTAGTTCCCAAGCTTTTAATTTAAATTAAGTGTCTATATTTTCTCTATTTCCCGTATTTCATTTTCAAAGGTGGAGATATATGACTAGAAAAAACTTTCTGACCAAGTCAATATGGCATAAACATTGGTTTCAAGAGCGTTATTAAGGTACAAATTGAAGACGCACGATCAGTAAACTACGGGCAAAGGCGTTCATTAAATCTTACAATGAATAATTTATCATGTGTGCTTATACGAGCAAAATATCAAACAATGAAACTCTTTCTTAATCAGGAGAAATTTCTTGTTCTTATCTCCTAATTTAATAAACATACACTGATTCAAACTGGGAATACCGTCATGAAACGGTCGATGCAACATAGTGGGTGTTTTCACCGATTTGATAGCCAGTCGAACCTCACACCTACCCTAGATTTAACAACACATTTTAAACTATTTTAATCAAATATGTCTTTGTAGATAGAAAACCAAAACATTATTGCAAAAACATGTTAATAGATTTTTTAAGGAATGTTACTAACTCGTCTTTTAGACATGATGCAGCGTGACGTATCATATGTGTCATAATTTTTTTACAAACGTTAAAAACGTTAACCAAACATCTTAATATCTACTGATGTCTTGCAATAGTCTTCAGTAGTCTTCAATATGTTGTCTTAGAAATAAATTTAATAATAAAAATATGCAAGCCACATTAGACAGTCATGTATGCTGACACAGCTGCGTCGCGAGAGTCAAACTTTTTTAACAGTATGTTTACACAAATTGTTTACAGTAAAAAGGTGTGATGATGATGCCCGACACCGTCTGTAATGCACTTTTTAATTTACCGGCTGCCGGTAAATTGCCGCCAATAAAAAAATAATAGTCGCTAGGTAAACCCACCCTCGTAAGCATGCTTGGAACCGATTCGAATTTGATCATCACAGTTTTGCGACTGGAGAGATACCTGAAAATTTCTTGTGACGCAGATGTGTCAGCAAACATGACTGTGCAATGAGGCTTGATTATTCGATAGAACGTCAAGGTATCTCTTAGCAGTTGATTATCAATTATCCCATGTGGCGTGTATGGCGATTATGCGCAGTAATAGGTATCGAGTGCTCTTTTAAAGTAGGGAATATTGATACATGTAGAGAGAAAACTTGATTTTCTTTACAATCGCCATTTCTTTAAAAAAATGTAACTTAAATTGCAGGCTGAACGATTCAATCGATATTTGCAATTAGGTCCATCGGAAACACTAACATCGCAGTATTATTTTTGACTAGATGTTTATATTACCTCACAATTAATTGATAATCAAACATAAAATTTTAATTAAACATAGAAAAGTTGAAGGGCAAAATCGGATATGTACCTATCAATGCGAAAATCTGCATCGGCAAAAAATGTTACACATATTCGCTAATGAATATCTCCGTGACTGTTCGCGTTAATATAAACAAGATTTCTTTGTCTTATATGCTTTTTTATACCTCTAAAAATGATACGTACATCAGAAATAATTATAAAGAAACAATAAAGTTTTAGGCAAAAACGGATATGTACTTTTCAATAAGAAAATCTGCATCGATCTGGAATGTAACAAAGATTCGCTAATGAATATCTCCGAGACTATTCACGTTTAAATCAACACGTTTTCTTAGTCTTGTACATTTTAATATTATCTTTAAAATGATAAGTACATCAGAAGTATTTATACAGATTCATTATGTGTAGGCAAAGGCAGGTATATACTTTGAAATGTCTAATTCGTACTGAAATCCTTCAAAGTATTGTTATTAAATACCCTTGAAAATAGTAAGATTTAAAACAAAAAAATAGATACTATAGATTTCGCTATCATCTGTTTTCATACTGTATTCATTATTTCCAAAAATAACTATTGCATTTGTAGGTAATTGAAAGCTGTACTTGTAAAAAAGCTAACACGGCTTTAAATACTATTATTACGTATTCTAGCCTAATGTTAGTTCAGAGACACATATTTTTCAAATATGTAATGTTTTATTTTAAATCGCGTTTCATTTTTCAACGCCACTATCAATATCGAAACTTTTTTCCATGTTTCACATTTGTTCAGTTCTATTGAGAGAAGTGATGAAATGTGGTCTATTGTAATCAAGCTGGTGGACACGCTGCAGTAGCGCATAATAACGCCAGTTAAAAGAGGCAGATCAGCGACTTCCCGATTGATGTCAAGTGAAATATATCTCGTTTTTGCCGCGCATTTACTTTCTTTTGTCCATAACTCTATAAACTCATAAGCATTTTTCATCCGTACGCATCAGCAGCGTACTAGCATCCCTCTTTAGCCATATTAATCTCAAACAATACGTTTTCACATACAAAAATCGATTAAAACACCTAGAGTGGATTATTAGAGATTAATTCCTAACAAAGCCGGGTTGTAAGGGATTAATCCCCACAAATATTTCTCCCTTAGCAACCCCTTATTTGCGGAACATAAAATCCCAAACTCCATTGTATATGGTCGGTAGTTGCACAGCAATTCTTTGCGCAAGAATTCATTAATTATGAAATAGAACATGCTAGTAAACTATTGAAAACAGTAAAGTTGATTAACAATCAGCAGATACAAATTATTAGCCCCTAGCGAGTAAAGAATTATGTATTTAAAGAGACATATTTACAGATTGTCAAAATAGTAAATGGTTTGTGTATGTTTTTGACACAGATTTAGAAATAAAAAGAAAACATAACATTACTTAATTGAGCTGCTTAGCTGCTATACAGTACCGTAAACACTGTATAAAGTCTGCAGTATTTAATCAGTTGATTAAGTCTATTGATAATAATAATCTTTGTTAACGCATTTTATCGTATCGGCTAGACTTGCTATTCGGTACCGGTCTGTATCCTTAATATCTCGTTATCCAGTTCAGACACTTCATACAACCAACTCTCACAGAACGGCTACTTGATCACATTTATCAAATGGTACAAACACAAAACGATACAAAAAATTAGACTGTTCCTGTGTATGTCTTAAAAATGAGTTCAAACAGGTGGATCGTTTGCATAACGTTTTAAATGCAATACAAACAAAACAGTCTGGATTGTCGCTTACTTTGGTCATTAGCCTTATAAACCAAATGAACCTGTCCAGAACTCCGATGGGGCAAACGTTTAATGTTGTTGATTTTTTCTCGTTAACATACTGGCGTTCTATAGTTCCGGATTTGAATTATATCAATTGAAGGAATCTTATGACCCACTTAAAATTCCTAAATTGTTTCAAAAAGTCATTTTAATGGTTGTGTCATACATTCACAATACTTGGTTTTGGAGGTTTTTATTAATTTTCCTTAAATTGTATTTGCTGAAATCAGCCTTGACATCAAAGTGTTGCATTCACTGTGACAGAAGGATGACGGTCAAAGCGGAGACCGCTTATATTTAAACCCCGTATCCTTCTTTAAGGGTTGCATATTTCAACCACATATTAAATGCATCGGGCACATTTGGTTGTGCACTTTTACGAAGGGGTTACTCCGTGTTTATTTAGATTGATTGGCACAATGCCAGACGCACATGCTGCTGACATATGTTTGTGCAGGAGCCCCCCCCCCCCCCCGACGTTCAAGTTTTCTTCTTGCCATGGTCTACAATACTGTTTTTGAAAGGCATACTGTACGCACAAAGGACACATACCGATTCGGACATAGATTTACTGAATAGTATGTATTATCAGCGTTTCTAGTCGAATACAGTTTAATATTTTGTGATGATACAGATACGATGTTTGCATTGATTTACAATTTAGATTGGTTACCTTTACATAAATATAACTAAAAGAAATATACCATGTAAGCTGTATTTATCTGTTTTAGTTGCGAAATAATTTTGAATTGTATCATGTTTGGTGATAAAAATCCCACAGGCACAACTTTATATTAATGCATGCAAGCTTAAATAACATTGAACGTTATAGATAAACGCATTACGATATGTGTGTGTCTACCGAGAGACCGTTACACATTCAATTAAAGCACTGAAGTACTGGTGTGGCGATGCTTTTGAAGAGGAATGATATAAAAGCATCTATTTAAGTTTATCTACATGACCACAATTGTGTATGTGGGTACGATAATATTGGGTAGGAAAAAAATGGGTACGAAAATTTTGGGTACAAAAATTATGCCGAAAAAATTGGGTACGTACAAAGATTTGGTTACGAAAAAAAAATTTGAGCAGGAAAAGAAAATTAGGTAAAAATTGGGTACGCGCAAAACTTTGGGTACGAAACAAAAATTGGGTACGAAAAAAATTGGGTAAGAAAAAGGTAGTGTACGAAAATAAAATTGGGGGTACGGGGAAGTAGTACCCTCTGGGAACTTGATCCAGTCAGCGAAACTGGGAAGTGGGTTACATTCTCGATCAAATATAACAAGAAATATCTTTAAAAAGATATTCGACGTGCATTTTCTGTACCACTTTTTTTAAAAGAAACGTTCTGTTACAGTAAAACGTTTGTGGGTTATAACATTACGTTTCAGCATATAAATTCAAAACTTGACATGCTCTTCAATTACACCATGCTCTTTAATTTCACATGTATATCATACCAAACTTTATATTTCGTTGTTTCCTTTCCTTGGTTAATGATGCTATGTGTACGGACGTGATTTCACATGCCCATGTGCATGAACATATATTTTTTCTCTTTTGATTATTGTTTTTTCTCTAATTCAATAAGCTTAGGCATGTTTGTTCGTTAAGTACGGCAATACTTTCATGATAATTTCCCGAAAGTAGGTATGAGCACATAGTCGTAAGAGCACTTGAATACGTGAGTTCGCCCATGAACACATGGTAAGGTTAACTAAATCTTCGCGATATGAATACATGTTTGCAACAGCAAACAATATCCAACACACGAATGAATTATCGAACATAGTATGTGCACTGATGTGGCTCTGTAATTTCTGTTTGAAAAGTTTATTAAATATGCAAAATGAAAAAGCACGCATAAGAGCGAGTTTCATAGATATCAAATGGCTATTATGCTGTTTATATACCATAGTCGCTACAACGTTTTCAAATAGCAGGTTCGAAATAATTCGTTTTCTTTACACTCATGATCGCGTTGAAAGTAAATTATACACGTTTTAATTCGCAATGTATTTACTGAATCTCGACTAATATCAAATACAATACAGAAAATGCATAGTTGTTTCATTGATCCATAAACATATAATGGATTGAATATAACAGATTTAAAATTAACGTTTAAAAGCTTTTATTAAATCGTTTTCCCAGAATAAGCTGTCCTATTTATAGCTGAGCTTACTATACCTTTATCAATGATAATCAGCGAGGTATGCCGATTAGAGAAATCGAGCTATCTCAATCGGACTGGCCGGTCTTTTACATAGGTCGCTAGTGTGAAGAATTTGTTCATGGTATGATAACTTAGACGAGCTGCTTCGCAGCATCGTCAAAAAGGCAGACTGACAGACAGCCATTTTGACTAAAGTATAACGCAAAAGGTTTCAACAATAACATTACAATGTCTGGTTATGTGATCCGCGCGATTGCACTTAAAGACTGAAACGTGTTAGCCCAAAAATACCATAGTCACCACACTAGAAGCCATATGGATAGTAACTTTGCTTAAAATATGTGCACATATGAAATATATCAAAACTAACGGATAGGGGTTATGATATGGCTATGTATACTTATTATCTATATCAGCATGCATTAAATGCAAGGGCCAAAATGTTTGTATATTGATTACACATTCTTACAAGAAGTTGAAAATTAAATATTGTCTTAAGAATGTCACGAAAATATTACATGTTTGTTTTTTGACAGAATGAAACAACAGGTCGTATTAAAATAAAGGAACAATGCAACTTTCGAGACATCATTAGTTGACAATGTCTTGTTAACGAATAATCGTCCTTTTGAATTATTAAATTTCATGTATAGCAATACAAAAATTCTAATTCAAGTCAGAACAATACAAACAGAACGAATATATAACATAGCATGATGTTTTAAATTATTGGTTGGTGGATAGTCTTACCACACCCTTAGCGCATTCTTTATCACAAAACGCAACATAATAACTAACCATTCACCGAATGGCCTCTTAATTTAAAGAAAAAAACAACAAAAAAAGGTAATAATAATTTGATTTAATTATTATTGATATAGTCCATTTACACATTTTAGCATCGATTTTGGCATACTTAAATAACACATTATTTCCGAAACGTGAATATGAAACATTTGTTATCAAATACCTTTAACGCAGGAAGAATTTGAGTTGAGTCATACGCTACTATTTTTTAGACAAGACAAAGGGTATATTACATATTCTAGTATGATCGGGATACAGATTGCCCCAACCTTATGGCGTAGTACAATTATTCAGGGATTGGTTACAATATTTTACAATTGGAAATGGAAGTGACATATGAGGCAATATTTTTTTTTAAGAAATCATTATCCTGCAACTATTTTTTCATCCTGTCTTTGCAGTTGCTGTCATTATGTCCCAACTATATGATTGAAGATAAGTTCTCATCATACAGTGTATTTTATTAAGAAAGGAAGTTCATTGTTGACATGGTACATGTGATTACCCGACCCATTTCAATAAAAATCCCATAATACCTTGCGTATTTCTGTGCAGTAACTGTCTATAAAAATAACAACGGTAAATTGTTAATGCAAATACATATTTTATAACTGCAGAGATATTTGCTAAGAGTTTGGTGTTTTCAGACTATTTTAACTAACATCATAGTTGTCATTATAATTTAAATGTTATTATGTATAAAAAATAAATCATTACATTTTAATCTCATGCACACAATATATCTGTGTAAGCGATAACAGCTTTTTTGTTACTGCAGATACAATATGATGTTACTGTATAGACATTTAAGTTATTTATGTAATCAGTAATGATGCAGATAAGGTAATTTTGTTGACATATTGGGTGATTTTTGTTGATGATATTTCCTGTTTGTAATCATTAAATTGGTATTAAACATTGCAAAACATTGAAATGTAAACAATAAAAGTTACTGCAAATACTGGTATCTGTTACAGCAAATACATTAAACGAAATAAATGTTCAGTTATCGTATTGAATAAACATTAACTTCAATATAAAGTTTTTTCAAGCATTGCAATCAAAATTATTCTCGCTACATTTGGTTTAATTTCAATGTTTCTAAATTTAAATGTATCAATGCAGCAATGTTTTCGTGATGTCGTTACTACAAAGATCTTCACTGTTAGCGTAAAGACATTTTAAGGAACATTTCGTACACATCTGGTACACACTTAATGATCAATTTACACGTTTTCGACTTATTTAGCAGATAGTTTTTTTCAGTAATTTAATGGCTATGTTAATTATAAATATCAAATACAAATTAGTAAATATATCAGCTGTTAAAAAGTGTTACTGCAAATACAATAACTGTTATTACAGAGAAATATACAAGCTTTTTCATACAATTTAGCGATTTGAGAATTATATAGAGCTCTGAAAATATTAAAAATGAAAATCGTATGTCTTAACATTCAGATGTTAACATATAATTCGATGGGATACCTTACAGGTCAACACTACAACAGAAACTACTGCAGACCTGTATATAGTCATACAAGTTATAGGAAAGTATTCAAACAGTCTAACAACAATAAGACTCTGATAAGGTTCAGGGTTCAGCTGCAACGAAAATTCAATTCACTCAGACACATTTACACAGGTAGCTCATACATGTATATACATGAATTTTCTTTTGAAATTGACCACAGTTTAAACATACTACTAATGAGCCATGAAAAGAATTCAGACAAAAACTCATACAAACCATGGATTTTCAAAGGCAGACAAGATGGCGGGAGAGAAGAGATGAGGATCCCGATAGAAGACAGAGATTCCTTCAAAAATTTAAAGAGAGATACCAGCATGATAAGCACTCTGGATAACGAAAACCAGTTACGCTTATTACGGAAAGAGAAAAGAGATCCGCACGAAAACAATGGCGGGAAAAGAATAGAAAGGATCGAGAGCGAGAGCGAGGGGCAAAGCGTGCCTTACAGAACATAAACACGCCGCCAACATCACCTGAACAACAACCTGAGAATCGTGAAAACAGCAGGCAATATAAGAAAAGAAAAGTATGAGAGAAAAAGCAAAAGGTGTATAGAGAGAATAAAGCACTAAGGAGAGAAATAGATTCACTGAAAAAAGTATCAATGTACAAAAACGATATGAACGCCAAAAACATATGCCTTAAACACAAAGAAGAGCCGCCAAAAGACTGTTAAGAAGCTCGAACAAAAAGCAGTTTAAGAAATCTTTGTTAGAGTATAGGGTACTTGTAGAAACTATAAGAAAGAAGTATGCACAGAAGCGAGCAAGAGACAAAAGGGACATCTAAAAAATCTGTGCGAACAAACATTAAAGAAGTACACAATGAACATACAATTGTACGAGTCAGTCGGATGCAAAACACGATTCAGAAAACCAAGAACTTGTTATAATACAAGAACAAAAAGAATCGCAGAAAAGGTACACACGTTCTACACGAGGGATGATAATTCTCGGCTTGTAACAGGGATAAAGCAAACAAAGACATATAAAAAGGAAAAGAATCAGAGAAGTACTGCTGTATGACTTAAAAACCCTACACAAGAAGTTCCATTTGCAAAATGAGAACATTTTTATGTAGTTTTCAGAAGAAAAAGTGACAGAGATACATGCATGTGTAAAATATGTAATAACACAGTACTCTTGGTAGATGCCTTGAACAGAGTTAAGAAAAGGGATCGAGAGTCGTCATGATACTCCGAAAACAGAATTGTATGGAGAGTAAATGCTCCAAATGCAAAGATTATTCAATTGATATTGACAGAAACTCACGTGACAAAGATGTCAACTGGTATGAATGGAGAAGAAGTGAACGTAGACAGATTAAGAAAGGAACGGAAAAAGAGGTTCATGCAACGTCCAAGCAAAAGTGCATAGGAACCGTTGATGAGTTAATGGATAAGATAAACACTCAAATTAGGAGTTATGCTTCACACATATACCGAATGTATACTCAATATAACTATTACAGCATGAAGAAGAACTCACTTAGTGACAATGAAACTATTCTTCATATTGATTTTTCTGAGAATTTTGAATGTGGATATGGTGAAGGGATACAATCCGTATATTTCGGGGCTTCAAAAAAAATAACTCTACACACTGGAATGATATTTCAGAATAACAACATACCAAAAAGTTTCTGTACTGTGAGTGATTCTCTATGTCATGGCCCTGAAGCAGTATGGGCTCACATTTAACCGATATTAACAGAAATTAAAAAGAGCAATCCAAAAGTAACACAACTTAAAATTTTCAGTGACGGTCCGGTTACAAAGTATCAACAGAAGAGAAACTTCCATCTTACTAGTATAAAAGGAAAGGAGCTTGGTTTTCAAAGCCTGAATTGGACATTTTTCGAAGCAAGTCACGGAAAAGGGGGCTACATATGCGATTGGAGGTGCTATTAAACGGCGTGCAAATAATGCGCTTAAATACGGACACATCTGAAAAGGTCTTTATCGACAAGCTGTGCGAACAATCTTAGGTCAAAATGTTTCTGATAACTGAACAAAGTATTGCGGACATGGCAAGGTGTTTGAAAGATGTAAACCTGAAGACTATACCAGGAACTTTAAATATACATCAGGTTATTTGTGAACTAAATAATGCTGGATAGCTCTGTTTCAAGAAATTGAGTTGCTTTTGTGAAAGGAACCATGAACACGAAGGTCATGAATTTGACAAAGCAGTACTTATAGAACTAAAAGACAAGAAACACACAAACAGCGTTAACAGAGTTAACAAAGATAATAAAACTGACCAGACAAAACAACCTGAAAGTAAACATGTATTTGATATGGACAAAGAAGAAACATGTCATACAAGAAAACGAAAAATGTGTGACTCCACTAAAGTGATCGTGCCTGAATAAAAAACGGTTGGTTGTAAAATTTTTGCGATCATGGAAAAGAAATGGTTCAACTGACATACATAGCAAACAATCAAAAACAGAGGAGAGTATATTAACAGGTCTTGATAAATGTAAAACTTTTCAAGCTTTAAAAAAGAAAATTTAATATGTTCAAGAAAAAGTGAAGTCATGTATTCCACAAGATGTATGTTTATATGAAAACAAACTTGAAGTTGACTTCGAATCAGTCGTAGATATACCAAATGATATAAATCTACCTCATGGAGTTGAAGATCTATATCCTGTCAAACTTAAAATGGACGGAAACTGCCTACCCTCCTGTGGGAGTTTATTCGCCTATGGAACACCTGAAAGATGTAATGAACTTCTTCTCAAATTGTAAAAGAACTAACTCAGAACGAGAACTTATACTTAAACGATGAAAACTTGCAACAGGGATAAGGAAGTAATCATAGAGTTAGATCCTTGAACTTCCAGTTTGCTCAATACTCGGAATATTTTATTCCGGGGATTAAACTGAATGCAACAATTATTCGTGACATTTAGAGAAAATAAACTTTATCTGTACGAAGGACCAAGCATCTTTGGGTATTTGGCAAATATTTGCATTAGCAAGTGTAATTCAGACTCAAAAAAGATCAGTTTATCCTCATGAAGGAATCGTCAATGTTAGACATGATCTTTTTAGATCAATATTGCACGTACGCAAACAAGTTCAGAGCCAGTCCATAGTATGTGGACAAGTACTAGACAAGATATTTCGCTTGAACACTGGGTACCTAATCATTTTGTACCTTTAGTGCCATTTACAACTCCCGATAAAGACGGCGAGACCACTGCTGAAGTAAATAGAACAGCAGAAAGTGATCAGCCCGATACACGTGACACAAATACAAATACATTGAAGGAAACATTGCCAAATTCAAAGAATGAATGTAACGAAACCGAGATAACCACTGCTGACGTAAAGAGAAAAGTAAATAGTGAAAAGCCTTAAACATGTGACACATATATATATATTGAAGGAAACGTTGCCAAATGCAAAGAATGAATGTAACAAACCGAGAAAACCGCAGCTGAAGTACATAGAAAAGTAGAGAGTGAAAAGCCTGAACCATGTAACACAGATATTGTGAAGGAAACATTTCAAAATACAAAGAATGATTGTA
The DNA here is from genome assembly GCF_020536995.1 of Dreissena polymorpha. Taxonomy (NCBI): domain Eukaryota; kingdom Metazoa; phylum Mollusca; class Bivalvia; order Myida; family Dreissenidae; genus Dreissena; species Dreissena polymorpha. Next base: position 209,223,498 of record NC_068355.1, read on the forward strand.
ACAAAACCGAGAAAACCACCACTGAAGTAAATAGAAAAGAAAAGAGTGAAAAGCCTGAAACATTTGACACAGATATATTGAAGGCAACATTGCCAAACACAAAAAATGGATGTAACGAAACTGAGAAAACCACAGCTGAAGTAAATAAAACAGTAGACAGTGAGAATTTTGAAACATGTGACACAGATACATTGCAGGAAACGTTGCAAAACGCAAAGAATGATTGTAATAATACCAAGAAAAGCATAGCTAAAGTAAATAAAACAGAAGAGAGTAAAAAGCCTGATAAATGTGAAACAGATGTATTAAATGAAACATTGCAAAATACAAGGAATAAAAGTAACAGTATTGTAAACACGAAAGCTGAAACTGAACGTTGTAGTATCAATGAAACAAACAATATAAATAAACTGACAAACCGATTGATAAAGGAAGGAAAACTGGATACATGAGATAATGCTTCGAATACAGAATCGCTTCCTGATGACAATGTAGATAAAACTGAAAAAGAAATTCAATTTGAAAAATCAGACATGATACACTTATTAAGCAAATATGTAATTGTCCACTTTAGAGGCAAACCATATCCTGGAAAAGTGATTAACATACATGACACAGATGTAGAAGTTGTTTGTATGAAACAAACGGGTGAAAAGAACGAAAACTATTTTTACTGTCAAAAAGCAATTAGAGACATCGCTTGGTATGATTACGACGAACGGAAGTAGAAACAACTATTCCTAAAACAAGACAAATAAGAAAAACAAACCGTTTTGACATTGAAGAGAACACGTGGAACAAATTGAATAGGGAAAAAGGTTCACTTGAAGAAGCAAGATCTGAATCAAATAAAGTCAACCCAATTGATTAAGGTAAACCAGACGAAACAGTGTCAGATAGACATTCATTGGAGGAGAAAAATGAACATGTTGACAGTAAACAATTAGAGACAGATTTCATAAATATTGATAACAAAGAATCAGGCTCACACGTGGAAAATAAATATTATGTCGATGAATTTGACGAAACTAGTGGCAAAATGATTTGTCTCATAATTGATTTATATATCTTGTTCGCAATAATGCATGCCCTGGTTTACGTCAGTATGGCCGGAACTCATTTATTTGTTGACAGTTGGTGTACGCTGGTAAATTGGTTCAGTCTGTTTGAATGATGTTTGTTTTCGTGTCGGTGCAATTACCAGATAAGTATACGCCCGTATATGCATTTCAACAAATTGGTTTGACCCATCAAGTTGACATGTTTATGTAACGCTACATGTATATATGCAATGCGTTTTGGACACTAAAAAGAATAAGGATTTAACACAAAGACGGAACGCTAGAGGTTTATCTTCACGGACCACTTAGGGGTGGGGTCCGATCAGGATGGATTTGGACGGATTGTGTCATGTCTTGGAAATGTTATTAGTTACTTGAAGAATTACATAGACTTATTAATATTACATTAACAACTAATTTAAAGAATTATATGGACTTGGAAACTATTTGTTAACAATTGAATAAAGAGCAAAGAACTATGCATCGAGTTTTTTTATATATGTGCCACTACGGTACACATATTGGTTTTGGTGCACGTGACAATCAGGTTTCGAACCGAGAAGTAAGACAAAAACAATATACAAAAATCACGGGCCAACAGAACAACCACAAAATCACGGGCCAACAGAACAACCACAACGCGACATTCAGATCAGTTGTTTAAAAATTGTGGCAAACTGAGAGAAGGAATTTCAAAATTATCAAGTAAGAAATAGAAAGTAAAAGGCGTCATGACAACGAAATTTTTAAAAATTGTTTTATAGAATTTCACGTAAATATATGTTAAAAAGAATAATGATAATAATAAATTATGTACGAATAAATTTTGCAAGTATCAAAAGCAATCCAATTTTGCATTTATCGGTAAATGTTTATAAATATCGGTGAACTGAGATTAAAATAGCTGAATAAGAAAGTATTTGAGTTTTACATTATTATATTGACCTGCTGGACACTCACATCTGGTTGATGGAGGCAATAATGTCCCCATGTTTGGTCTCTCTATTGTTGGTCAATCTGACCTGCTGAACACTCACATCAGGTTGATGGAGGCTCTGATGTCCACATGTTTGGTTTCTCTACTGTTGGTCTGTCTGACCTGCTGTACACTCACATCTGGTTGATAGAGGCTCTGATGTCCCCATGTTTGGTCTTTCTATTGTTGGTCAGTCTGACCTGCTGGACACTCACATCTGGTTGATGGATGCCCTGATGTCCCCATATTTGATTTTCGTATTGTTGGTCAGTCTGCCTGCTGGACGCTCACATCTGGTTGATGGAGGCTCTGATATCCCCATGTTTGGTCTCTCTTTTGTTGGTCAGTCTGACCTGCTGCACACTGACATTTGGTTGACGGAGGCTCTGATTTATAGCTTATGCAATAAAGAAATAAAACATGTATTTAATGTGAAAGATTTGTAAACATCTATTCCTTATCTGATCACAGGTCCGAAAAAAGAAAAACCTACCGAGTGTCATTAAATGACAGCATGTCTTCTAGTTAATTATGATGATTTTGTTATGCAATACAGTGTATAGCATAACTCATCTCAATCATTAAGTATAAAAACAACTACCCAGACCTTTTATCAGAATATCAAAGCTTATAACAAAAGTCACGACTCAGATATGCTTTTAACATATTTTATAAACTGTTTAGGGCCGATAAAAAAACAAACACTTACTCAGGTCGATAAATTATTTATTTAAAGCAGGACATCTAACCGAATTACAAACGTAAGGTCTTATTTTACTCTTTCAAAAAAGAGAAAAAGATATTCTTTCGAACAAAAATCGGGTACTAATCTCTTTGTAAAATGTTGACAACATAATTTCGAGATAATATATAGCTTATAGAATAAACAAAATGTCTCCAAAAACTAACTGGTATAAACCAGGATAAAAACTATTCATAAAAGGGAGATATTTAGGGAAAATATATGCAAGTCAGTAGATTTGAATTGTCATATCTTTTGGTGACGTCCTGGAATTCAACAGTTCTGGCACGATGTAAAAGTGAACATCGAAAACACTGCAAATGTCAGTACATTTCAAATTTTTATTACAATCATATAATCATCTGTAACATTACATTTGGTCTTTTTAAAATGTCACACAATGTGAATGTTATCATACTTATAGAAATATTTTATATTTTAAGAAAGGAGTTTCAGAAAACCACATCTAACTGTGAATATTTGTTATTAATATTTTTATATTTTGTTTGTCGTTTTATTACTATTAATTTATGCATGTAAACATGATGTTTGTTTATAAGTAAATATATATATAGATTATGGAAAAACCCATATTACAAAGTATTGCGATAGCGATAAAGTAGATGGGTATTTTACTATGAATGCGATTTGAAAGAAAACACTTACATATAAAATCTAAACACTGATAGTTCCCAGCTTGGACAGGTTTCAGTTGTTTGCAATCTTAGATGTGCCAAAGAGTTACTTTTGCTTACATGCAAACTGATTATTAAAATGACTTTATGTCAAGTTTCAAATTTATTAAGAAGAAATTTATGTAAATGAATTTTTACTGAAGTCATTTTGCCATTCATTTCAGGACTCACTGTTTCTGAAAATTATATTATCGATGGAATATAATGTTGCATAATGATATCAATTCAGAGAGCTTCAATGGGTTTTGAACGTTTCTTTATCTATTCAAATTAAATTACTAAATTATTTTTAATTGTGAGTACTTCTATAGTTTTAACACACGAATGATACCCATAGGTGCTTAAATTGGCCATGCTGTATCAAAATATATTTTAAGTAAATTATTATTTTATTTACTGATATTGATCTTTGACGTTCTATTCTCTTATTTCACATTAAGCCTGAAATGATTAACTGTTTGAAAGTATTTATTAATATAAAGAAGTGAAAGTCCAGCTGTACTCAATAGCAGTATTGCATTCTTATTATACACAATTTTGTGATCCTTTATTTAAGGCAAGTGACCAAATTCCAAAACAGTACGGCACAATACAAAACAACATTCACACGTAGTAGAATAAAGCATGGGTCACCGCCTTGGAACGGTCAATATAAAGCATTGGGGGGGGGGGGGGGTTAAACCGGTTTAAGAGCGCTCAACCTCTCACTTTGCCCAGCAATATTCATGATACATATAAGTGTAAAAATAAAGTTTAACGGCAAAGTATTGCAACTCAAATTAAACAATAATAAAATAGAATTTAAAACGCATTAAATTCAATTACGATTTAATAACTCAATGGTAGGAAGGAGCAGCAGATTTACACCTTTTCCATGAATGATGAAATAAAATTACGAACAAGTGTCAACTACATCCAATGTTTTGTGCAAAAAGATTTGAGACTATAGCATCGTAAAGTTATTGTTTCAGATCATAAGCGTGCAAATACAGTAAGAATATAGGGTGTAAAAGATCCATATTACAAAGCTTGGTTGTTTATGTGACTGAATTATATGCTTTGAAAATAAATGTAAAAGAAAGTGAATGTAATACCTAAAATGAATAACCGTGCAGACTGAGGTGATAATTTATCAAAACAAAAAGTATACTATTATTCAAAATTAATAAAACAAAGCTTAAAAATCAATCAATCGAGAAACGCACGTGAGAGAAAAAAATATAAATAAAGTTGAACGATCGATTAACCTACACCTGTTGACCTATGCATGTAGCTGAGGCAGTGAAGTTGATTGGATGACGTAATTCAGCAGCGATGGCACGTTGAGGTCAGCATTAACGAAGTCAAATAATATTAAAGGGGCTGTACTGTATAATCAAATATTATTTAAAGGGGTCATTCATTGATAATTCCAAATTGTAAAAGAAGAAAGATATAGTGAATCGAAAACCAACAAGCATGTGTTTTGAAGTACTTCAGCGTCATATCCTTTTGATAATCAAAGTACTGACAGTACTGGTGTGACGATGCTTTTGAAGAGGATGGATATAAAAGCATCAATTTAAGTTTATCTACATCACCACAATTGTGCATGTGGGTACGAAAATTGTGGGTAAGAAAAAAGTTTGGGTTCGAAAATGTTTGGTACGAAACAATTATGCCAAAAAAAAATTAGGGTAGGAAAAAAAAAATTTGGGTACGAAATTTTTTTTTACTTTTCGTTCGAAAAAAAATTTGGGTACGAATTTTTTTTTTAAAATTGGGTACGAAACAAAAGTTGGGTACAAAAAAAATTGGGTACAAATAAAAGTTTGGTACGAAAATTTTTGGGTACGAAAAAAAAATTGGGGATACGGGGAAGTAGTACCCGTGGGGCACCCATTCAGCGAAACTGGGAGGCTGGTTACATTCTCGATCAAATCTAAAAATAACTACATTTGGGGTTTTCCCAGAGCCACAGCGTTTGAAGTACCACCTTGCAGTTTCGTGTCTGGTTCCTGTCCCGAACCTCTCGATAAATTTGAAAGAGACATTTGAAAGGCATCCAAGCTGCCTTTACCTTTATCAATTATAATCAGCGATGTATGCCAGTTGTGAAAATTTAGCTAACTCAATCGGACTGGCTCGGTCTTTTACATATGTCGCCGATGTGAAGACTTTGTTCATTGTATGATAACTTAGACGAGCTATTTCGCTGAAGCAGCATCGTCAAAAATAAATTAAATATATCAGCTATTAGTTGCGCACAATTAGTACCCATAGTACCATCGATAATTTGTTTACATCTGGTACCATTAAATTCAGCAAACAAGTTATCCAGAAGAAAAGTAAGTGCTCGTCAAACGTCAAGACAAGTCCAAATTTTGTACTTAAAACTTGTTTTAATTGATCTACCAGTCTGTCCCAACGTATTGCGCACCGCAACAGGATACATTTCCAGTAACGACATACACTACATGTATAGAATTTCATGAGACATATGATTTAATGTTAACTGGAAATTTGAGGTTATTAACATAATGTAGTATACATGATGGCCTATTAGAATACTTGCAACGTAAACACTTCCTGAAGTTGCACTTTTTTATTGTAGGATACTGATTGCACAGAGCTTGATTACGATACGAATTAGAAATGTGTTGTTTTGAATATCCGAAACAAGATGCTCGAAGAAAACTACTTTTGACTGTATTCTTATAAAAAAGCAATTGTCTATAATTAAAAGGCAAATGAATAATACGTACAATCGGAATTCTCAAACTTTTTGTTGTTTTTTTGTAATCAATTTGCCCATAGTTTTATAATTTGGTGAAACAACAAATCTTGTAGTAACATTTATACACATTGTCGTTACATTTTAAATATAAAGGTAAACGGCAGCAAAAAGGTCATACTTATGAGGTAAAAGATCCGATTTGACCATAATACAATTTGTAAAATGATTACAAGCATTTTGACAATATATTTTAAAATGTGTTCAACATGTTTATAGTGAAGTATAGTTACAGTATGAATACAATTATTGACCAATTTTTCAACTCGCGGCCAAGACCCTTAGGCGTCTTGTTCTAGTTTGTTTTCCTTAAATGTCCTGATTTACAGTAAATGTGTAACGTAACAGAACAATTTGGGGCATTATAACATAAATATAATAATCGAAATTTGTATCAACCTAATAAACCAAATGTCATACATTCTTCAAAAGGCAGTCACTTAGATCAACATTTCAGTAGGCTCGGGATATCAAACGTCAATAAGTACTGGACACGAATATTTGCTTACATTGTGTGTAAAATTTGGGCAGTTCCGTATGTATTCGTGATGTGTCCGTTGCATACGTCATATTTTCGTTGCGACACGTGACTTTGTACATGGTCAATCAGAATTGCACACCGACGGTTTCGTTGTTTATATCTTTATTTAGAAAGAATTTTCACACCCACAGTCAGATAGAAGAGGTCGTACTTTCTTGCTGTCAAGGGCGGAGCCCGTTTAGAGTCTTCGCTTTGATCTTGAATTTGACAAACATTTGAAAACGTTGTGTTGTGTTAAGAGGCAGAAATAAAACGTAAAGAAAGCTAAAATGGACTCTGTCTATGTTTATATTATTGCGTTTTCCACAAACTATGCGACACATGATTAAAGTTCCCCAATATTAATTACTGGTAATTCATATACAAGTTTGTTGTTTCAGTTTACAGAAGTTATAAATCCCAAAGGCCATTCTAAGTGCTTCTGGCAATGGGACTATAGATTAACCCTCTGTCAATCATGTTTGTCCGTCTTTCAATCCGTCTGTCTGTCCGCTCATGCTTAACCTTTTACCTCATATTCTCTGAACAGTTTTGGTACCTAATCTTAACAATTATGTGGTGAATAATAAAAAATGCTGAAGTAACAGTCCTGACAAGCTGCTATTTTCCAAAATTTGACATTTGACCTGTTACTTTCTGTTAAGTGCTGACCTTTCTCCTATTAATTGATCTTGGAGATAGGGACACATCTGTTGCAATCGTCACCTTTTCTGACGTTGGACATTTGTTTTAAGATATTTAAAATGATTGATAACATTACAGTCCGGTCAAGACCAGGCTTTCAAATGCCCACACGCATGCACATAAATTTTACTATTCTGATTACTGTATTAAGCTTATTGCAAGCAGCCTCAAACAAATGTTAAAATAGAATGACAGTAAAAAATTGCATTAATTAAAAAAGTACAGCTGATATAATTATTTAACTTGATGTTGTACAGTACAGGAAAAGAGAAAATTTAGTTTTATTTGCCACAGTTAATTCACAAGATGTCAACAGTATGGCGAATGAAAAAAAACTGGTCTGAATAATGTTGTGACATTTAATGTACATGGGATTTAATAAGAGTTGAAACTATTACAATTGTACGGATAAGGTGCAATATGAAAGTAATTTACCATTTTGTATAGAGGTATTTACTATTTACTGGAAAACCATGCTCACACAGTAACAATCTGACCAGGTGTCATGATATGCCTGATTGTAAATTAAAAAATTCCAGTCAGTGAGTGCTTTTGCCACTATATCCAACCCGATCAAAGCACAGTAGGTCATCAAAGCTTTCAAATGATATCTAAATTGCAAGTAAGGGGTGAGTGCTTCTTTCATCACCTTCACCCAAACAAGACCTTTTTAAGGCTTGTGAGGACCTACATTAAACAAAATTGAACATTTGGACAGGAAAGCATCGGGGAGAACAAGCCTAAGTGGCATATACAATTTTATTTTAGACTCAGTTAGCTCAAGTGACCAATGTAAACTATTATTCAATCCAATATAAAGAAGTGAAACTCCAGCTGCTGGAGCAGTATTGAATTCTTATTATATACAATTAGTTGGTCCTTTATTTAAGTGACCGATTGCCTAAACAGTACAACACAGCACAACACATATAAGAATAAAGCTGGGGTCACCGCCTTGGAACGGTCAATGCAAAGCATTGGGGGTTTAAACCGGTTTCAGAGCGCTCAACCTCACACTTGGCCCAGCAATATCCATGATACATTTAAGTGTAAATAAAATTTAACCTCATAGCATTGTAACTCAAATTTAACAATACTAAAATGGAATTAAAACGTATTCAATTTAATTACCATTTAATTACTCAATGGTAGGAAAGATACCAGATCAAGAGAGTTACAACTTTTTGAGGAACGATGAAATGAAACTACGAACAAGTGTCAGCTACATTCCTTCTTTATAGAACAAAATTTAAGAATATAGCGTCATGAAGTTAATATTTCAGATCATCATCGCGCAATTACAGGAAGAAGCAGCAATAATGGGTGTTAAAGGCCCATATAACATAGCTTGGTTGTTTATGTGACTGCTAAAAAATAAATCAAACATGAAACGCCTGTCAGAGAGAAAACACAATACAAATTGAACGATTTAAACCCAATGACCTATGCATGTAGATTTAACAGTGAAAGTATGAAGCGATGACGTCACAAAAATCTATGTAGCCAGGAACAGAGAAAGAATATCGTATGGCGTAATTGACAAGCGAAGACACGATGACGTGAACAAAATCCATGGGCAGTGCTGTAGCATAAAACTAAAAATATTAAAGGGGCGGTACTGTAAAATTGAATTACTAATACAACCAGCTTAGGTAAATCAATATTTAAGAATCAAACGTATGAAATGGTAATTCCATTAATAATTCCAAATTTTAAGAGAAGAAAGATATCGTGAATCGAAAACCAACAAGCACGTGTTGTTAAGTAAGTTAACATCATATCCTTTTGAAAAAAAAATGAGTTTATTAAATTGAAAAGTTTAATATAAACATTTTCTTTAAGATATTTAAATTTGCGAAAACGCTTCAAAACATCTCCATAAAATGATGGGTGGAAAATTCCATTAGTTAAATGCCATTTTAAAGAAACATTATATTTAGAAAATAAATCACCATACTTGGAGTGAAATTTAGTGAATTTACTTCTAAGGTTATGATACAAAAAAAAACTGTTTTAGCAATTTCTTCGTTAATATACAATTACGATCATTGAAATTTTTAATACATGAACATGCTCTGGCATAACGTACCAACTACGAAATGTAAATACCATAGGACGGACCCCTAGGGATGTTGCCATCTAGGAACGGAAAATTCACAATTTCAAAGTTAAAGTCGCCCCGTTTGTCGTATAAACTAGTTTTAATCATATTATTATTAATAGTAAGATGTAAGTCTAAATACGCAGCGTCTGTATTGGATTGACACGATCTATTTAAGACTAGTTCGTTCGGGTAGATTGTGTAAATATATATTGTTCAAAGAATGGGTTATCTAAATTAAGTATGTCATCAATGTACCTACTAGTAAGGTAAAAACATTGAATTAAATCTAGTTGATTAGTTTTAGATAATTTTAACATAAAATCGCTTTCATAACAATATAAAAAAGATCAGCTATAAGTGGCGCACATTTAGTACCCATAAGAACGTCGATTATTTGTTTAACTATTTTTCCATTAAATTCAACGAACAAGTTATTCAGAAGAAAAGTAAGTGCTGCACAAAAGTCAAGACAAGCCCAAATGATGTAATTATCTAATATCTGATAAGTGAAAAAGCTGTTTTAGTGTTTAAAGCTAGATATGAACACTTCTCTCTAGCAAATATTTTTTCAATCAAAGAATCAAGTTTGGGTTTTATTAAAGCGTGAGGAAGCGTTGTATATAGTGTAGAAAAATCATAAGTGCTTACTTGTGACACCTTATTTTTTTTTCTTTTCAATGTAATCAATCACTTCTAAGGAGTTTTTTATTGACCAAAATAGGTTAATATTACTATTTTCACAAACTTTATTACAATATTTAGCAATATGATATATAATAGCACTCAATGCAGATGTAAGATACACTGATAATTGCTTGTTAGTACAAGACACTGAAATAGCGAAAAAGCGACTTTTATATGGCGTTTTATGTAATTTTGGAATCCAGTAAAGTAATGGCAATTTCTTGTCAGAAGTATTACATTTATTTTTTTGCATTCGGCAATATGGTCGGCAATAATTTAATTAGGTTGCTTATTATACTCGCAATATGAAGTAGTTTGTGAAAGTTCTTGTGAAATAGTTTGAAAATAAAACACTCGTTATATTATTATAACATTATTAGCAGCCTTATCTGCAGTAACTATGACGAATTTAGATTTTAAGTCTTCAAGCAATTTATATAGATTGTGTTTATTAAATTTAGGTGAATGTGACAGGGCCAAATGGTTTGTATTATAAAAATGAATTTTATTCAAGGCCATACCTAATACTTTTGTTTTCCATTCATTGAGTGCAGTAATTTCAGAATTTTCCTTTCTGCACAATTTAGTTCAAGCCAATTAGACTTCACCAGACTTTTAATTATTTTTGTTATCAACGGTGTCATCAGTAGTATTGATGTTGTTATCATGACTATTATAATAATTATCCTCAACATATTATTGTATTCTTGATGATATTCATCATCGTTATCAACATCATGGACAAAATCATACTTATACGTCTAGGAATAAACCAAATAAAACGATCTTTTATTTCAAGTGCTTATTTATTTTTGTCAACGGAATTATGATGCCGCAGAACTGGTAAAGAAGTACACTAAGCCTGGTCAGCGCAAAATTGTTCTAACGCAATTTTGTTTAACAAAAATGACATTTGTATATTTGTGTAATTGGTTTAAATAGATACACCGAATTCAAAATGAATGATAACAAATATCATAAAATTGGTCCAAAAAAGATCAAGTGGCATTTTACTCTAACTCAGCTGAGCTGTAATGATCGGAGCAACACTGTTTCAACTTGAGTTGAATCAGTGGTGCACATTAAAAATGACCAGAATCACTTACATATTCAGTGTCCTAGATTAAATATGTACAGTACAATTTGTGTGAATAATGACATCACACTAACACTTTGACTTCATTATTGTTATGTATAAATGAATTTGTATCTATAAATATCCATAACAATTGATTACACGTTGAAAATGTTTTGTTAAACCTTTATAGTCCATTAAAAATGGAATCTTATACCAATAATGGTAACAATTATAACAATAATATATTACATTAATAATATTACTAAGTATTATTATATGTATGCTTATAATTATGATCATTACTATAATACTTATTTTGATTTTTAGTAGTAGTAATAATAGTATCTTGGAAGTCTATTTCTCCTTAATTACTGTCTAGAAATCAACAAAAACATTGACACTATAAAAATGTCTGAATTAAGTTACATTTACGGGGTATGCAGCGCACTTAGTTAATATTTCTGATCTTTATGGTTAACCTATACAATTTAAATTAGAGCAGGTTGAGGGAGGTAAAACATCTTGAGTTATATAGGCCCTTCTAGGAATTTTTTAAGAAACCTTTGAATTATGTCACTTCCATTGATATAATAGGTATGTACTATTTATTCCTGTACACAACTTATTCTCAAACCCTTTTTCTCACAAAAGATTTGCGTTGCTTAAGTTGTAATATTACTTATCCAAGGGCATTGGGGATAATATATTGGGTTCAAAATAAGTCTTGCTTTACTTTGTTTAAATTAAAAATTGTGTCCTTGAAGCAACTTCCTATTTTATTGTTTAACTTTATTTTCCATAAGCCTAAACTTTGCTTTTTATCAATATCGTTGAGAAATTAATAATAATAATATGAAATGTATGGACTGATATACATCCATGTAACATTGTTGATCATGGTACCACTAAGTGACAAAAATAACATCATGCCAAAACACACATTACCAACAGAGCTTTGTAATCTTTGCTGGTTAAATTAAACATTTTAACCTCTCTTGTGCTCAAGGCCACTAAATAGATCATCATGGTGCAAAGGGATTGAGTTAATCACTGTGCATGAGTTTTCCACTTAAAATGTAAGGGTGTTGCTTCTTATATCATGGGCCTCAAAATAATAGTTTCATATAATTAGCCGTATGATTCCTAAGAGCAAATATACATGATAAACAAATATGCAAAAGAACACTCATGACTACGATTATAATTTATAATGAGATTTCATTCATTGATGATAAAAATGATTAAATATTTAGCTTGATACTTTTTGGAAAATTAACATTTCACTTACATAGTTTTAACAATGCAATATAAATACTGTAATTAATCTAAGTTTTATTATTTTTCGTGTCCTAAAATTTGAATGCAAAAAATATACAAACAATACAAAAGTCTGAAAATTTAGAGAAAAAAAACCGGTGGTCGAACATTTACAGACACTCTTAAAACATTGAATTAACGATTGTATACGGATATGCAATCTGTCAAGCATCAATTGTTAAAACAACCTCACTTACCATATAGTATAAATTACTTGTTTATATATTTTACTTAAGCTGTTGGGTGAAACCATTTTCTTTCACCGGAAAACACAGTTATTTACCAAATAACGCAAATATAATGGACTTTGCCTCCCGGCATTCATCTGCCAAGTTTTATAACCTTAATCAGGTTGTAAAAACGCATGATAAAAGTGTCACCAGATAAGCTTATCAGGGCAATTTTCTGGTAAAATGACATTTTAAAATAAACTGTCCAAATTTTAATGTTATTTATTTCGGATGAGAACCCGTACGGCCGAAATTTTAGTCACACAAAATAAATATTTTGGCTTAAAACTCGGGTGTCCGAAAATTTTAAGTGTCTGTAAAATTAGAGTAATTACGGTAATACCTATTCAGTATTCAGTTATCGAAATGCCCTGTTCAAACTTTGTGTGTCATAAATAGGCTGCACATGTTTTGAACCATACTTTATAATTGTAATGACAGACAACAAAATCTTACTTTCCACAATTTAATTATATATGTTCAATAAAAAGTTTATACTTCAGTTAAACAAATGATAAAAATCAGGTAGATGAAGGTATGAACAAAAACATGTCAATGCAATGTCATATTGTGTCTTAATTTCTGGACACACTTTGTTGGTAATTTTATAGCATTTTTTGTATATAAATTTCCGACACAAATTCTTTTAATCCGAAATCTTGGAGTAATTACCTTATATTGCCCAATTTAGTGAGCTTCGTTTGTGTGAATATTAAGATATCATGTCTTTGGGTTACTTTGACAGGTATTTTTAATATTTGTGAACCTATCCAAATATATTGGTTCAACATGATAAAGTAACTTGAAATAATTTTATGCCTCTTTAGATTATTGCATGCATTTCTCGGACTTTGACTCATAATACAATTTAGATACAGTATTTTTGTTCAATTTCATTTGCTTCTCGATCTTCTTTACAAGAGGCAACCAAAACGATGGTTGTTTTAATTTTATCACATATTTTATTTCAAGATGTAAGAGGCTTGAATAAATAATCCTGTAAGCAAAGTATTCATTTTACTACAAATGAAATTATCAGTAAACGACAAAATATAAGTCAGAAACTGTGCCTTTTAGTTTATGAAATGTTTTTTTCTTTGATTCATCTAAAATTGTGTTGATAAGCTGCTAAAATCTGTAAAAAATTATTTGGTAGAGGAATAAGTAAATAGTGAATCCAATGGCATGATGCCAGTTATATACTTGGCATATGAAATGTTTTAAGGTTGCATCATCTTTCACCAAAGTAAATTTTTCAACACGATTGAACCTCTTATATTAAAAAATAATGATTAAAATAGTGTTTTTTGTTGATCTGAAGTAAACATCAAAAATTCTTTTTCCGAGTTTTATGGTCAAAGGTGTGATATCCAATATATTTAAAGAAGACATGTCTATTGCTTGTAAATCATGTTCAGAATACTGTGTGGAATAATAACATTTAGTATCAATGTCAAATGTTACCATGGTTTCAATTTATTGGTTCAGGAAAAGGATAAACAATTGTTAAGAAAAATTGCATTTGTGTGATCTTCAAAAAGAATATTCCATACTTTTTATTGCAAGGCATAGTCCAAAATACTAAACTAAAAAAAATCCCTAAAAAATATTTTTTTATGTTCTCTTTCCCATACACGAATGAATACATTTTAAAAACTATTGTTTAAAAATACAATTAAACTGAAAAAACTTACAGTTTCTGAAGAAGTAATGGAAAACTCTTATTAAACTTAACGCATACATGTAGATAGAATATTAAAAGAAAACACACTTTTTTTAGAACAACAAATGAAAAGTTTTGACTGAAAAAGTTCAATAACCAAAATGATGACGATTCCAAGTTTGATGTTTAATTCCAATGCATATAAAACAGTGGTAAAGATTTATTAATTCAAAATAAATATTGAGTACAAGATTTACGAAATTCAAATTGAGACAATTTCAAGTTATAACTTGTTAAGGGTATAAACTGTAAATAGTATTGTTATATGTTAATGTTTTGACCCTTTATTTTATTATTTGGTTTAAGTTGATTCATTTTCCATGTTTGATAACTTCTTTTGTTTAAGTAAAATACAAAAACATAACTAAGAAGCTGTTTTGCACTGAAACGTTATTTCCAAAGAACCGTATTGTATAAGTGGAAAACTGTTCTAACTTGAGTTAGAACAGTGTTGCACCAAACCAAAATTCCACATTTCTACAATTTATAGTGGGAAAACTGTTCTAGCTCCAATACTGATTAATATATATTTTATAATTTAAAATATTATTTCACTTATGTTAAATTACATATTGAAATGATATTTTGTAGTTATATAACCCAAAATATGTGTTAGATTTCAAAGAGTATACAAAAAAACGTTTTGTTCTAATTCCTGAACAATTTTCAAAACAGATTTGGAACAGTGTTGCGCTGAACAGGCGACTTGTCTTGTCCTGAATATGCTTGTTAACCAGGGAAAGGTAGACATTTTATATGTGAAAGGAAAAATCCTGCCTGACAATCTCTCACCCGCGTGTGGCAATCAATCTGAAGAAACACGAGGAAACCGCTTACAGTAATTGTGTTTTACATCTATAATAGTTTTTGTTTTGTGAGTTTAATGACATTAAATTGTATCATCCGTACTTCTACGAATATTGCCTTACAGAAAATTAGCCATATAAATTACTCACGTGCTATGTTGCCTGTCCCTGTTACTTGTACATTTCACAACAAAATAATTTGTCAAAATAACGTTTTATCATTATTATGCCCAACTTAAAAAAAGTGGGGCCATCCGTCTGTCGTACGTTTGGTCAAGGTCACAGAGACTTGATAGTTACAACATGCAAGCAATATAGAGAATTCAAAAGTCAAGATCACTCACGACAAGAAAAATTTAAATATCTGTCCACAATTGCACAGTCGATTGACACGTGGCTTCCCTTTGGTGGCAACCATGTTGTATAAATATCTATTGTGCGACCTGTGTACGCTTTTATCATACCACCGAATTGAAATCTGCCTGATATATATATATCATGGTCAACAGGAAGCTCTTATATCAGTCATGTGTGGAGGATGGTCATATTACTCGGGATCAACTATTAGTAATCATGTTTAGTAAATTCGAATCCGATTCAACAAAACAAACAATTTGATACCAAGATGTGATATATTTTAAACACAAAATGTAACACAAACAGCAAAAACCATATTTTACAAATATTAAGCGCGTGTGCTCATGACGCATTATTAATACGTCAAACGACAAAAGTCATATTCTTTCCCGCAAAAACTTCAGCTTTTTAGCGATTTTTTCGGTATTTTCTTTAAAATCGGGGACGTAGAGGTATGATAAACAGAAAAACGGGTTACTGTCTGATCTTTTTGTAATATATCAGGCTCGGCACGAATAAAGTAACGGCGCGGCGAGCCTCGCCGTTATATTATTCTAAAACTTGCCTGATATATTACAAAAAGATCAGGCAGTAACCTGATATTCTCTTTATATATGTATCCTTCATTTATTTCCAGGGTTATGACCATAGATTTCATCGCCTCATTAATCGACGAACAAGTCAACCCCTATGCCATGTTCCTCTTTCAGATTGAACATAAACATCAATTGCATAAAATATATTGGCCTGCTTTTAATGATTATAATTCATACTTGATTTTATAACAATTTCAAGTAAGTACTGTGCATTTAAATCGACTCATGTTAATGTGTGTCTTGGAAGTGGCATGTTATTTTTCATACAGCATTTTTGTAAAGTTTGTAAAATCGAAAAGCATAAAAATGAATGATTGCTGTTTAATATAATACTAAAATATATCTTTGTTCTAGTGCACATTTGCTGAATAAAGTACAGTTAAATCCGGAAATTTTGCGCGTCAAGTAATCTTGCGCAGACAAATTTCACAGACGACGAATGGTTTTCTTAAGCGATGAAAGATGGAATTTCAAATTTTTAAGAATTAACGGATTAAAAGGTACATATTCCATGCAAAATAAAATTCTATCATAACATTTTAACACGGTTGCGTCATCCATATCCACTGTTCATGTATTCTAAACACTGATCTACTTACGATAAATACGAAATGAATAACACAGTCCATGCAGTCTTTAGCTTTTTCATACTTTAAATTAAGAATTCATAAATCCAACGTGTAATTTAGCATTCCATTGCACAATATCCGATCAGTTATGGTATTTTTGGCCATTGAAAATATATCGAATCAGACGACATTGTCATATTTTCCAGCCATTCTGTAAAACCACGCTTGGTAGGATCTCCGCATGCGCAATTGCCAAGTTTTGATACTTTCTGTAAACTATGGAACCATACTCGGGGTAAAATTAAACCTGTTATGCATAAACATTTTTTCACGCAAACCGGTACTTTTTAATTAATTGTACACTATTACAAGTGACTATATTATTTGTTGGTTTGTATTGAAAAAATACACTAGAAATCCACATTAAATTTGATTGTTTTTACAAACTATTTTTTTTAAATAATTGTCTGGATTGCTTTTTTCCCTAATTGGACACCATATGTCTACAATTTTGACTAAATGTGGTCATTACACCAAATGCGCAAGATAACCGGACACTGTGATAGTTTGAAAATGAGGTGAGTCATGTTTGTTTTGAAATCAAATCGGACAGTTCTTCACTGAATTAATCCGATATTTTTTTGTTAATAAGCACATGAACTTCTTATTGTCATACATTTTTTAGATATTATGTTGTCAATTAATAAAATAACATGTTTTTAAACCAATTGACCCTTAACTGCGCAATATTACCGGACATCATCGTATATACATGTATAGCGTTTTCTATCAATGGAATTAAGTCTAATGTTGTTCTGGCAATATCTGTGATATTTTTCCAATTATAATTTTAACAATAACAATACAAGTAAATGTATTTAAGTATGGATAAGTTTATATTTATATTATCTCATTTTAATGTAAACGATAATTTTAAGATTCATACTGTTTATACTAATTTTTCAAACATGAACTACATAAATTGACTGAGCAAAAATTAAATTGAGGTTTTGCATCATCAGAGGTAAGACTTTACTTTTATAATCATGCATAAAACACAAACTTCTAACTGTTTTATAAAACACACATATATGTGTTTTAAGAAGATGCATCATTCGTGAAATTGAAGTATGTACACCAGTGAGTATGTAAATTATAAATTTAACCAAGACATCTAACAAAAAGGCATAAACGTAAGTACTCACTTAACAACTAAGAAAAAAACACAGAGTAATACATATTACATATGCATAATTACTTATAGGATAAATTGCTATTGACGATATCATAATTATGATAATTTGTACATCATCAATTTCCTCATCCCAATAGTACCATTCGATACTGCCAATCTGGTCCCATCCTTATTCATACACATAGAAAACGGCAATGTCATATCCACACGGTATGTACCTAGTATATCACCTTTATCAGTTAGGTGAACGACGTAGTCCCTCGCCCCACTGCATACCAGCACTGTGTCACCAGGTCCGACGCATGCACCAACCGGTTGCTGTATGTTCGCATTAGTAACTGCTCTGGACGTGCCTTTCACGGTGTCGTACATGTACACTGTGTGCGCATACCTGTCAGTCAGTACCAACGTGTTCTTTGACGTTACATACGTGCACTTGCTCTCTCCAAGTTTGTACGTCTTCTTAGTAAACGGCACTCGATCAAAGTCGGACTCAATACCGGCCTGCGTTATCATTCTCACTGGACGTGAATCGTCGCATGTGCTAAAGACCATGTTTGTTGGGGTCCTGCAGCATATTGAGAAGACATCAGTGGATGTCTTAATCTCCCTTGTAAGCACAATGACATTGTCATGACTCACGGACAAGAGACACACAGTCTTACCAGACATTGTTACTGCCAGCTCACACTGAGACAAACATTCAACGTCACGTGGGTATTTATTGAACTTGTACGGCTTTCCTTGTATCTGCAGTCGACCATCCATCAGGATACATTTCTTGTTGTTGTTATCCACGGTAACTAGTCTCCCGTCTGGTAGGAACTTAAGTCCACTGAGGAAAGGTTCCTTCCCGTCATCTTCAGTCTGTTTTATATCCACGGACAAGAGCTGCTCAAGAGTGACTGCTTTAATCGGTGCTGCCTGAGCGCTGGCACTCGAACAACCTTAATCAAACATCCCTAATTAATATAATTATGATAATCAATTTCATAATTAAATAAGTAAATCAAATATTGCATCACCTTTTTTTTCTATGTCAAATGAAAAAGTTCAGGAAAAACGTAATTAAATGTAAATTATACTTTATAACGTATGTGCCCATGTGTGTGTGTGTTAGTGTACTATATATATTATAGTTTCCCTTTTTATGGCAGTCATTATATATATATATATATATATATATATATATATATATATATATATATATATATATATATATATATATTATTACATAGGAAAACTGGACTTTTCTGCCGTTTTGTCGATACCGTATAAATATCGGACATACCAAATTACAGGTTTGTAATATTCACTGATGCTAACGGGTGTTTAAGGATTAAATTGTATTAACCAATAAAATATGAGTTACGTTACTGTAAATTACTCCTCTATCTCGTTTGTAACGAAACTTAGATATAGATCACTTTAAACTCGTAGGCGATGGTAATATTGACACTCCATATTAAGGGCCTTAATAAAGCTATCGGCGTTTCCTGAGCAACATGTTTGTTTTCTGCGAAACTGTCTGTCTAGATGTTGCCTTTTTTATTGACCTTTATCAATATTAAAAATAGAGTGTAAAAGACTTTTCACGCAAGTAAACTTAAAATGAATTAACCTAAATTTGCATCAGCTAATTTGAGCAATATCCCATCAAAAATTGGCCCACTATCTCATTTTAGTGTTGGTCACTGTTTTTTATCTCAAAAGGTGCATGTTAACGTAAACCTTGTTATTTAACCCCCCAAAAAATCATTTTACATTTTATTTCACTTTATTAATATTTATAAATCTATGATTTACCATTTTCCGTTAACCACTTATTATTGCGAGCCAAATGCTTTTTAATGCCTGTCATCACGTATTAAATACGAAATGGATTACTCTACCTGCTTGACAGAATATGGGAAGAGATTTACAAGATTAAGTTCTTAATATAGACAATGAGCAGATTGATACAACTCCTCGCTGTATACTATATAAACATATTATTGTACTTTACATAAAAGAAATAATTTGATACGCTTGTATGTGTTTTCTTAAATGGCATGCATTTGATATCGTCTTTACCCACGGTGTGAATAATATGTTATTCTATGATGACGGCAAGGTAATCAACATTTTGTGTTATAACTTTCTGGATAGAACAGAGATTATATAATTGTCCTGTCTATTATTGCCATTATTATTTAGTAGGAAAAATTAAGTGACTGTCTTAAAGGCATTTATTTAAGGAATATATTAAACGCACTGCATTCATATTGGTATGTTTACTTAATGTTTTGACGCTTTCAAAAATGAAGAGAACTAAATTGTTTTAACTACATGTTTACACTTATCATTTGTGCGCTTGACTTAATGACAACTTTAAGATATATACTTTATAGATCCTTTCATAAAGCGTTGACTATGTGAACAAAAATTACTTCGTATTATGGCATAATGACAAGGTCAATAAATAGTTAATTGTCTAGCTAAACCGGTTAACTGTACAGCTAGGAACTGAGTACATTCGAGCAAATAGACAAGTACATAGTGCAAGGTATATACATCAAAAGTGCTGTGTTCGTCCTAGTTTGCTGTAAAATACATAAGATTATGGTTGTTATTAGATGCTTAGTAATTCGGACGTGTCATCAAACAGAAACCAATCTATCGGAAGTATATTTTTTAATCGTACTTTATCATCTAATTGTAAGCTAGGGCAAAATGGTATTTTCTACAAACTTTTGAATTAATATTTTAAA
This sequence comes from Dreissena polymorpha, assembly GCF_020536995.1. Classification (NCBI taxonomy): domain Eukaryota; kingdom Metazoa; phylum Mollusca; class Bivalvia; order Myida; family Dreissenidae; genus Dreissena; species Dreissena polymorpha. The sequence continues at coordinate 209,244,379 of NC_068355.1, forward strand.
ACACTCATCCTTAGGCATCTAACAGGCAGCAGCATGTTTAATACCTTAACTACTAAGCACTTCCGTACCTTCAATCCAACTATGTATATATATCTATTAAAACAATAGACAACCTGTTGTCACGGGCAGTGACATGATAGATGTAGTATCGCGTCTTTCGATTGTTTCCTCGGTGGGAGGCTCTGGGGCGAGCTCTGGTTTGCGGGCGGGCAGGTTTTTGAGTGAACGGCGGTGGTTGCGATTGTGGGGGGACGTCGGGTTGCGCGCGCTGGAAACTGAAACAAGGCACAATTTGCTGTTTGCGATGCGAACAGTTTGACTGCTCTCTCCATTTCTGCCCTAGACAAATGCACAAAATAAAACATATGAAACACACCATCATAGATATACCACTCTCGGCTTCAAATTAGCATACATCATTCAAAGCGAAGGTGGTTTTGTGTGTTTAAATTAATAGTTTATGGCTCCTTTATCTTTCGGCATCAAAAATACTCATTGTAAGGGCAAAATATGTACATGAGAACCAGTGCACAATAAGGTCTCGCTGGCCACCGTGCTCAAGTCTTCTCGTTATCATTATTTCTTACGCGAATACCAGGAAATCAGGGGTAAATGTGACCTTCTTTGACTGAAAAGTAAAAAAAATTCTCATGAAAAGTTAAATTAGGCAGGTCAGTGCATAACATAGTCGTGATGAATCTGGGACGACCTGTAAATAAATTATGATTTACACACGCGTGTACATACCAGTTGAATATTATTTACACATTATTCTTATTTGCTATGCGTTTGGCCCAAACAAAAAATATATGTGTAATTAAGGTGCATTTTCCCGATTTGCAGTTTACAGTATGATGAAAAAAGGAAATGCCAACTACTCAAATTTCGAAAAAAGAACGAACAAAACATAGCAGTTTCAATCAATTTTGAAATATATCCGTATTCGCATATAATTATTCGATCGGATTTGATCTGATGTGTTTGCTGAAGTTATTTAGTGTATCTCTTACAAAATCTAAAGTATCAAAGAATGATGTAACATGTTTTAAAATGCCGTTCAAAAGGGCGTACTATAACAAAAATATGCTAATGAAATTAGAATATGATTGTTTTACAACATTAAGTGAGCGTATGTATCCATCATGATATGATTTATTTAGCATGATATGCATGCATAATCCACCTCCCCATCTTCCTCCCACCTTTGATCCGTTGCTGACACAACATTCCAACATCCAAACATTCTATAACACAATCTCCAAACACATGCATTTAAAGTATTGAAAATATAATCAAAAGCGATGATAAGCAAAATGTTTTTACAAATATATTGCAACAGACAACAGTAAGAAGGTCTACAGTATCCTAAACAACCCCAAGCATACAATTCAGACCGAAGCGAGTGTTTAAGTAGGCGCTGACATGTTCCTTCTGACAGAGAGTACCGCAGTCCTGAACAGGTAGACTGAATATTGCAGTGAGCTGTATTCCCGCTTCGACCAGACTGCAATAGTCATTAGAACGATCACTGCCCAGAAGAGGATGAAGAAAATTCTAAATGTGGAGTTGGTGGCGCAGTCTCAAGGCATGGGAATCTCCGACAGTGTACAACGACCCTTCTGAGCTGATAAAGCATTATACAGAGGCATCGAATGAAATCACTATTACAGAAAATATTGGAGGAGAAGAGGAGACCCACGAAGTGAAACCGGTCTCTGGTCATTTCCCTACATATAAAGACCAAAATCAAGATGTGTCAGAATTACCACATCAGCAGCCTCATCAGCCGATCCAACACATTCATGCTTCACATCATCTTCAACCAGTTGCAAGTAAGGTCGAGGAACTGCTGACTTGATTCACAGCTTTATGGAACACAGCTTAACCGATTTTGAACGGAACAGTCATCATGGAGAAACATTTGCAACGCAAAAGTTAGCTCAACACAACATAATCGACTTTAACAAAGCTTCCGACCGTGTGTATCATGATAGCTTATGGCAGGTTTAATAGACCATTCAAAATTTACGAAAGGCTGGCGCAAGTCATCCAAGCAACCGCAAGCCGCACATTACTTGTCCATTGACAAATGAGTGACTTTTTTTAGGAAATCAGCGGGCGTCCGGTAGGGATGCCTGCTCTCCCCCGTCCTGTTTAAATTTTCCTTAAGAAGATAATGCAGGATACTCTCCAAGACACTTTCATCCCTATCAGTTGCCTAAGATTATTAAAAAGTTCACATTTGCTTTTTAATGTCACTTTAAACACGACGCCTTCTCCTGTTCTTAGTGTCACCTTCTATTCAGTTGCTCAATTACTTTTGGAATAATGCAAATGTATCTAATTAGATCGGTAAAAAGCCAATTTTATTGTTTTTCAGCAACTTTTATATTGGTAGCAATCGTTTGCTGTTGTTAGTTATTTCCTTGGCTTAAATGTGCTCGTCCCACAGGCAAAAACATCGATTCGCTTTTAAAACTCCCCCATGTCACAACTTATAAAGGAATTAACGTTTCCAAATCGCTTGTGATATCATGTTTCTGTTATTTTGTGTATGCATTAACCTTCGCTTAATCATAGTTTATTTGACTCGATTTTAAAACTTATTCATAATATGTTGAAAAAGCATATAAACCTACTTATCATGTCGATCTCTCAATGTATTTTTAAAAAGCGCCTCATATGAAGTATAATTGAACCTTGTATTCAAACACTTTACATAGAGGTATTCCCAGTGATTAACGGCTATAGATTCAGCTTAATGATGACTAACATACTCTTGTTTTATCTAAATAAAGTGTATAATGCATTGCTCTTTAAAGTAAATTATGTGTTAGAGTTTGAAGAAACGTGTTCGCATATATATAATTATTTAATAAATAACATGTTTAAACTATGAAATTGAATGTATTCTACAAATTTTAAAAGCTTCCATAAAACATCGAAAACAGAATTGTATGTATGTAATATGCGTATTATAATTTGAAATTAATTTAAATGTTAAATCAAAATCTAGCGATAAGTATGGAAACCAATAATTCAATCCTTCCACGTGTGTTACATATTGTAATTCTATCAATACGAGCAAGGACTACCAATAAACAAACCCATATGATCATTAAAATGTCTAAATATGTTGTGTAAAATTAAGCCGAATGTTATTTTATTTATAGAATCAGTGACAAATTTGAAAAGTGTTATTTCGTCAATCTGTGTACTAGACTCTGTACTGTTTCATAATGCATAACGTGACTTAATGTGATATATTAAAAAGTCACGTGTGTATGCCTTTATTTAAAGCGGTTGTTTACTTACTAACTTCAGACGACTCTTGCATTTCCGTCGGACTTGTTTGTACAGCATCTTAAAGAAGGCACTTGTCATTAGTATATCTTTATTTTAAAGTTAAGATTCTGTTTCTTGACATTGGCAATATATGTTAATACAAAGGGGATTTTTTAAATATACCAAATTAAAAAAGATGTTCTTCCACTTCATGATAAGAAACTGTGTTGCACATGACAGGTTTTATTATTTGATTTGATATTACTTGAAGCCGCCTTAACAAATAGTTATTCGAATTTTAGGAAAAAGCGTTTTATATAACTTTTTAACAAATAACGTTTCAGGAGATTCATACTCGTACTTAAAACTGTTTACCTTGAAAAAACTACAAACATAAAAAATAAGACCATACTGGTCATGTACGTAATTCCGGCCTGTACGTAAAAAATCGGCCACCTGTGTAAAATCATTTTCATGATCTTAACGCACTTATTTTGTTTTTATTTAGAAAAGTCAACATGAAAACCATCCCTGCTCTCAATATGTTGCAGATGTAAGAACCATATCACTGTAAACTTTGGTGTTAAAATGTCACAAATATAGCAGGAAATATTTGGCTCGTGGGGAAAGTGATGTCACCATTAGTTGCAACAATTATATTCATATAAGAAACAAATATATTTAATAAAATTATTTTAATTTTATCTAATAAACTTTAATTAAAGTTTTACCAATTAATTGTACAAAAAATTATATTCAAAACATACACATCAGAACCTAGATATAAATTTTTGATATATGAATTACCTCCCTTGATAAGAATATTACTAGATTACATGTTTAAATATTATATATAAGCGTTTACTAATAATCAACACTGAAGTAAATTTTTTAAACAAAATGTATTTACTTTTTTAGCTATGTTTGACAAAATTGATTAAACCCGTTAAAAACAAGTATTTTTTTTATGAATTAGCAGTTTCCATTGTTTATATTTATTAAAATAGGTAGGGGGAGTAACTGGTATAATAATTTCGCATTTATATTAAATTTCAAGTCAAAAATTTTAATAGTATAAACATTGATTAATACTCTGAACTTGAGGACATTTGTCTAAAGATATTGCTTTGTAATTTTATCTGCAGATCAAACTGAAAAGTGGCCGATTTTTTAGGTACATTTAACCTACGAAAATGGATAGTTTACATGTCATCATTTTCTGTTCATTAAGTAACATTCACCGATCTAATTCTATTTAAATTTTCATGCTAGGTGAGTTTTGAACCCAGGATTATATATGTGAAGTTGAGTTTCAACCAGTTGCCTAACACTAAAGATTTTTCTTAAATAGTCCCAAAAGTGGCCGGAATTACGTACATGACCAGTATGCCGTGTAAATTTTTTGGCAAACAATTGTAAATAGTATCACATGAAAACTAACCTGTGTGCGTAAAGTGTCGCTCTACTTTCAGTTTTACAAAGCCTTTTTCCTCTGAAAGGAGGGATAATAACTGTTTTGAAAACTCTACGGAAACAGTTGAATGGACATGTTTGTTTCGCTCTTCAGTTATCTGGGTTTCTATATCTTTTATGTTATCCTTGATAACTTTGGTGATAATATACTTTTGTTGAGTTGTGCCATGTTTGCCAACAGCAGAAATAAACGGTATCAGTTCATTGATGTTTGAATTCATGTGTGAACACGCTTTAGTAATTTCGCCTAATCGCTTCATCTCCTCTGCTTTGAATATATCTGCATCTTTGATTATCTTTATCTGTTCCTTATTAAGTATGTCGATAATGCGATCCTTTATTTCATCAATCTGCTTTGGAAGGTTTTCATTTGTCTCACTTAATGCCTTTTCTGAGTTTCTTTTGATGGATACATTATCGATGGTCAGTTTAAGTAGCGTCTTGTTTAAATCTTGCAGCTCTAGTCCTTCTAGGTTTGATAGACTCGCCAGTTCATTGACGTTGTCGCACTTTCTGTGTATGAACGCACATGTATTGCAACAGAGCTTCGAGTGGTCTTCACAGAAAAACTTGATTGTTTTATTATGGTCGCGACATTTGTCCATACCTTTCATCGTAACAACAACTGGTATCGAATCCAGATCTTCAATAGCAACCGTATCATGTGTGCCCGATTTATAAATTATATGAATATTTCTGCAAGGTTCGCAAAGATGCTCGTTACAGGTTTTACAAAAAATTGTTGCATTGCTGGACGTGTGTTTCCTCGTACAAGGTTCGCAACATTTAATGACAACACATTCTCCTATCATATCACTTGAAACTTCCCGATCAGGTTCTTGTCCGCTTGTTGCCATTTTCAAACTGGTTGTTCGTTGCTACAATAGTTTACAAAAACAAAGTTTATGAAAGATAATATCTGTTTGCTCGAATTTTTCAATCCGTTTAACTATAAAAGCCAGTACAAGAACTTCATATTAATGTTACTCGTGTTCGAAAAGTTCACGTTATGTGCTTTTACAATTTCATTTCAAATTATATTTTACTATAGCTATAGGAAAATGGATAACTGTACAACACTACTGTTTACTTTACCTTCTAAATTATTATTTATCCGTCTCTTTGCCGAGTAAACTATATAAATATGTTCTTAATACGTACCTATGAAACGATTAGACTGTCAGCGTTCCTCTGTTCAAGGTACAGGACATCTTTATCAATTTCGGTTATTATGCACTTGATGATAACGACGATAGTTTATATGTATTAAAGAGAATATATCACACAATGAATCAATATTGCTATTGGTAACATTTATTTTTAGGTTTAAAAAGGTGAAAGCATGTAGCAAATAAAACAAGTATAAGTCTTATTTACAGGTTAAAGTAATAAATTATAGTAATTTTAATGTAACAATTTGCATTTCTGTTTTTATCGAATTTAATACCACCATTAATTGAATAACAGTTTTCTCTAGTCTTGCAAAATGACTTTTAAGCTGTGAGTTTGAAATCTGATTTGGAATTATCTTTTCAGATTATTTTTGTTTGTTTTATTTATTACCGTTCTAAAGCGAATGGGTTGACAATGAGTACGACACATCAGTAAAGAAATGACATGTAACCATAATTTGTAAAATTAAGATTATAGCTCGAATTTGATATGTTCGTTGCACAGAAAAGACTAAATATAGGTTGTTTTTGACGGAATCAACGTTGCACTTATTGGTGCCCCATAATTATATTTTGTTTTAGTAAGTCTTGACATCATTGGTACGTTTGTAGAGATTTACAGTGGGAATATCTGCTTACACGTCGGTAGCTTTCCGGTACATGATTAGACTACCCGTGATATACATACCAACTGTCAAATTCTTTGATTACATGTGTTTCATGATTTTTATTTCATGATGTCAAACAAATTAAAAATAGTTTGAAAATTGTGAAGGAAGAAATAACAACTTTGGAATAAAATTCAATGTTCTTTGCCAACAATATAGCTTTATGAATTATGAAGCTTGCGCAGGCTTATTTGCATTTCGTAACACATGTGTCATTTGGTGACACAATTTGCATCATAGTTTCATGTGTATGTGTGTTAAACATAATGGCGTGGATTTAATATTTAATAAATGAAACATTCCTTAAGGACATGTTCCTTGCCAAACATATGACCCTATTCTTTAGTTGGAAAGAAATGCTCTGTAAATATGTGTTTTGATTATTTACAGAAAATGTTATTATGACATCAAGTTAAGCTTATTTTAAGTTAAGCCAATAGTTTTTCTGAAAACAGTTACGTGGATCGGTATACATTATGTAAGGGGTCTTGCGTCTATTTGGCATTTATGCAAGAAGCAATGTATGGATATTACACCTTCGCGGTTGACACATGATGTTGACACTTGAAAAAATAATATTAAATTGATGTTTGTTTGTGTTCCCTTTTTACAACAATTTAAAACTGTTTAGACACTTCCCTCGCTTTTGGCCACGCGCATGAGAGATGTAGATTTGTTAATTTCGCTATTATTAATTATTAACCACAAATTGGTAGTAATTTATTAGAAATGGAAGATTGATTTTGTATTTATATTAACAAAGTAAATTAACTAAATTTTGTAAAAGTAGAAAACAAAACGGAAATTGGTGGGTTTCAATTAAAAGCTATAGTAGCGGATAATGGCATATTTTATTTAAAATATTGCAAACCTAAATTTAAAAGTATACGTAAAAACTAACAAATAGTTCATTATAAAATTTATAAAACGAATATTAAATGCTGTATAACTATAATCATGTTTGTTTTTAAGAGTAATAAATTGTTCATAATTGACATGAATATATATATTTTTTTTAATAGTTTTAATGTAAAATAAATTAGTCCTCTTTATACTATAATCAAGTGTTTCCTTGCAATATATGCATTGAACTCATGTTAATAAAAACAGTTCAATTATGCTCCGTTCTTGCAGAATAACAGATTGTCAAAATGTGCAAAAATATTATTATGTTAAGAAAAACATAACATTTATTCAATGAAATGTTGTGATCATGAAGCAAAATGTGTTCATGTTTAATTTGAACACCACTTTTCCGATATAATATTACACTAACAATATGCATATGAGTTTTCAGAAACATCATGACGTAGAGACAAGTCAATTTTCATATACAACACATTCATCGTCATTTAAAGTGAAATGATGGGCATTGTTCACTGTTGAATTGAGCTGAAAAGAATTAACAGGTCAAAAGTATTAGTTAAAATGTGGTAACTGACCAATAATCTTCAACCCATCTTGCTATCAGTTGTATATAAACAATATATATTATATTCGATATTTTACATGACTGCCCCATTCCTCTAAGCCGAGCGGAAATGTCTTTTTATTAGGATCGGATTTATTTTTCTTGTGTCGTATGAATAGATGTCGTTGCAGGAAAAGGAATCATTTCTGTCGTCAGTTATCAAAGTACGGTTGATATTCAAATGCATTATTTTTCTATTTCCGGGATATTGTTTTAGTATATTGATGCTGCATTAACAAATATAAGTGTATGTGAAGTGAAAACATCCAAAAAAAATCGTTTGCGATAGACACCTATAAACAAGCATATGCTATTAGATGCATCTAATGTCACTTTAACATATACTTGTTATTCTACAAACCTCATGATGAATTAATTCGCTTGAACAGTTTCACTTCATATTTATTGCATTTTGAACGAATCAGAAATACAGGTATTTTTGAATTTTATGTTCATTCATTGTGCAACTAAAATTTCACAATTGTATGAAGTTGTAAATACGGATTGCAAATAAATAAGTTAAGCACAACAATAAAAGCTGTGGTATGGTTACGAATATTTGAACGACAATACAACAATCTTAAAAGCTTTACATTTTGGAGAGGTTAAGACGGATGAAGTGTTTTGAAATGCTCACGATTTCCCATTAGGGCTCGAGGGCATGTACCTGTTCTAAGTAGTTATTTATTTTTCACTGTAAACATATAAATACAAGAGCGCCTTCGGCATTGAACGTCCATTTGCAAGATACAGGGAAGTTTCTTCTGAAGTAAATGTTAAAGGAACAGTTGCTTGAATGCAAATCTAAAAGACTATCAAAAACAAAAACAAATTAGAATAAGTACACATAAATGAAACAAGTAGTGGTGAAATATTGCAAACCATCCTATATCAATCGGAAAATCAGAAATCTGTGTCAAGAGAGCTTGGTGTTTTACGAGCAAGTAAATGCCCGGATGTTAATGTTATTTCTGATTGACTTGACGTTTAGATAAACACTACTCTTTTAAATGAACGTTATTATAACCTCATTATTATTTACGAGACTAAACAACCTTTTCATTTAGAAGCTAATGTCAAAATGGTATCATTGTTTTTATTGTTTTGTTACTATTCATTTACTGTAATCATTGTGCCATTTTCATTTTAGCAGGAAGGAAGAATGTTGTTGGTGTTGTTGTTGTTGTTGTTGTTGTTGTGTTGTTCTTGTTGTTATATGTACCGACTTCGTTACATACGCAAAATATTACATGAACGCTATATTTTGGAGCATACGTTCTTAAATTGTTTAATCCTTATTCAAATTATTAAAATAATTTCAAAATAATATGCAAAATTATTCGAAGATTAATATCAAAATACTGTAATAATTTGACCCGATCCCATGCCGCCCAAAATCGCAAAGTAAATGTTTGCCTTCACAACGTTTAACGATATCACGGCCCTGATAACACTCGACAGTCTTCTGCAAGAAATAAGACAATGTATCCGTTAAAACCCTTTAAAGTAACAAAAACCATTAATAAATACATTGAAAAAGTATGATATCTCAAATTCCAATATGACGAGATTCACTTTGATAACAAACACATAACTGAGTATGCAAATTATTAGCACAAAATGTTAGAAACACATTTATTGGAGTTTATTAGAATGATGGCATATATGAAACAAGTGGAACTACGATAATTTAATCAAAATCTGGTTCCCATCAACGTTTTTAAGGGAAATGTTAACATATTTTGGTGTTTGTTATCAAATGTTATTAAATATGATTGATTCAAAAATCTTTTTTGTTTTAATAGACTTAACTAATAGTTAGGTTAAGACAAAAGTTGAACAAAAAAACTGTTGTCACCGGTATTGGAACCAGTGTCGTCAGAATTGAATTCGTACGCGGATGTGCAACCGCTGCGTAACGCTAACTTTCATTAACTGTTGCGAAACATATTACTTATTGTAAACGTTATCTAGATTTTGCCAATAACAGAATTGTCTTCCGAACCAAATTTGGTTTTATTGTTCAGAACGTTTTTTTAAATAAAAAGGAATTAGCAAATTCACTAAAATGGTATGACAAGCAATTAAGTTTGACAACGTTTTTATATAAAGCATTTTTTTTGACATTTATGA